>NW_015173701.1:102789-109545 GCF_001447785.1 Gekko japonicus | reverse complement strand
AAAGAACAACCCGCTGGACCAGGAGACCCGACCATGCCGAGCCAACGGAGAAACAGCAATAGCCACCACAGAGGGGGTGCCGGTAGGTTGTCCCACCCCCCCTTCATACATTGTGGCTCTAGTTAGGAACACAGGTGATTAGCACCAGAAACCCTGTAAGCTGCTCTGAGACCCTAGCCATGGGACAAGAGCGGGATATCAAGATGTAAATAAATAAATAAAAATAAATAAATAAATAAATAAACAACGACCACTGTGGCACTGCCATGGTCAACTGAAACATCCAAAGCCTCCGCCTGCGGGAGCATCAGAGGGCAACCCTTGCCAGAGGTGCCCGTGTGGAACTCTCTGTGCCCAGGAAAGCAGCAGTGGGTGAAAGTCGACCCTCCCACACTAGTCTGCCTTGTCTCCAGCAGGCTTGACTTTCAGACTTGTCTCCCTGTGACATTAAAGGGTCTCTGTGGCCAGAAGGCCGTCTCCCTCCCTCCCTGGCTGCTTTCCCTCACTAAAAGCACAATCCTTAATTGGCTCATGCAGCTGACTTTCCATTGCTATGGGAGCTGTTTGTGGCCGGGAACTGAGGGGATCCATCCCATTCGCTGTCTCCCTCCAGACTGAGCCCGAGATGCTGGCTGCTGGCTCTGTGGGCAGGACTAAGGCAACGCAGTGAGGCAATGCAGTCAGGGGACTGGCACACCTCCTGAGTGACAGATCAGGGGCCCAACTGATTTGGGAGCATGTGGAGTGTTCAGGAAAGAGTCACCCCAAAACAGAATTATATATAAGGAGAGATTATACAATAATTAGTGTATTGTAGAATTATCAGGGGTCATTTGGGGCTGGAGTGCGTCAGAGCGCTGTTCCAGCAGCCCAGGAGTGGGCACAAGCCCCACCCCCAGCTCCCTGCCCCTCAGCTCCTTCTCTTGGGAGTTGCGCCACAGCGGCGGCGTGATCTTCCCATTATATTCTATGGCCCCATGGAATATAATGGGAAGATCATGCCGCCGCTGTGGCGCAACTCCCAAGAGAAGGAGCTGAGGGGCAGGGAGCTGGGGGTGGGGCTTGTGCCCACTCCTGGGCTGCTGGAACAGCGCCCCCCCCTTTTTGCTTCCCTAGCCAGCCTGTCGAGGCGGGGGGGGGAAGCGAAGAGAGAAGGGGCTTAAACTTTAAACCACTTCTCTCTTCGCTCCCCCCCCCCAGCCCGCTTGGGGAAGGGAAGGGGAGACTTTTGATGATGCCTCCCCCCTTTTGCTTCCCCTTGTGACATCACTTCCAGTGATGTCAGGGGGTGTGGCATATGCTAATAGGCTATTATGCTAATAGCCTATTAGGTATGCTAATAAGCTCCTGCAGCTCTTTTTCTATGAAATGACCCCTGACAATAATTATACAATAGCCTCAGTTTTAGCAGGAAGGGTGGGATACAAATCGAATAAAATAAATAAATAAATAATTTTAGCTTCTAGGGACACATACCTGGGCTGCAGGGTAATCCAGGAAAAGCATTAGGTGTAACGCAGGAGTTTACAGTGGGAAGGGGAACAGGCATAAGTTGCCCCCTCTCTCCTGACTGTGGAAGTGCCCTTCTACTGGCAGAAAACAAGGACTTGACCCATTATTAACGTTTAGAATGTCCATAACTTTTAAGGGTTCCAAGTTTTTAACTTTAATTATCTCAGCCTTACAAAAAGACTTTAAGGTGTGCAGGTTTTATCATGTCCAGAAGGGATGCTGTGGCTCCAAGAAAGTGGCACACTTAAGACCATCTAATGAGTTCACAGAAAAGGCAGGATTTAAGTCAAGGACGACCTGACTCATAGCTCAGTCACTTAGCCAGGATGCCACATCAGACCTATATGAAAACCATTTTTATTTCCCTGACACATAAGCAACCTCGCCTGCCCCTCAGATTGCAACAATGAGAATTGTGAACAGTGTTCACCGGGACCCAATTAGAGTTGTTGACTACCTGAAGAAAAAAGGCCCCAATCTTTTCATAGAGGCTTAATGGGATGTTATTTACCTCCATACCATGAAAAACTTCAGCTGCTCATTTCCACACATTAAGTCGAATTAAACAGGATTTTTTTTTCTCCCGGCAAACCACCATGTCTCAGCCTAAACTACTCCAAGGGGTTGCTGGGAGGATCAAATGGGATACCCTGTCAGACTAGCTCTTGTTCAGTTAAGAGGTGGGTGAGAAAAAGGCAGAGGGGACTGAGGCAAAAAAAGCAAGCCTCATTGGCCGCTGTACCAGGTCAGGGAATACCATGTGACTTGCTCTGGCCTACAGTCATAAAGAAGCTTCCTTAGCTGTTGTGGCTAGTCCTCCTGTAGTCCCTTTCTTTGGCCAGAGCCGGCTGGGGGTGCATAGACTGATTTCCCCAACTGACCTCTGTCAAGTTGTGAGTCCCGACACCATACTATATACACCTCCCTGAACTCCCTGGAGGAAGAACAGGATACAGCATTAACAAATAACAAACAAATTAGGAGCAAGGGCTTTTGTTTCCAAGTCTAAACTTTCTCTTGGAAACAGAAGCTATCCCTCTGGCTTTCTGAATAAACAGTTGTCCTGTGGAAAGCTTTCCGACTTTCAGTACAGCCTGTCCTTGTTTATAGTTATCATTTACACCTAAGGAATTTTATAGCCTATCCTGTTTATGTATTTTAGGCCCAGGAGATTTTCACAAGGAACACTGAAGTAGTAAACCTTGTATCTTTATTTTTCCTGTTGTCATCCTTCAAGCTTCTTGTCAACCGTTAGGGAGAAGCTGCAGGTCATGATGTAAAAATATCTGCACTACACAGTTTAAGAAGACTAGGCCTTGAGAAGAGGATGCTAAGTTTCTATTGGGTGATTGCATGCAAGGCTAATGATAATTTTTCAGATTTACACTTACAGTCCAATCCCAATGCATTCAGTCATTGACCACAGTTAAACCACTTTCTCTCACTTAGCCTTCAACTCACCTTTTTTGAAATGCAAAATACTAAAAGTGACCTGTCTTGCAGTTTACAGATTACTGAGATAATATATGAAAACAGACGCTCAGTCAGAACATGTACAGTGCCAGCCTACTAAAGCCAGTGGGTTTAGAAAAGTATAAGTCTCTTTGGGATTGCATTGTTGAAAAGGCACTGTTAAAAGAGAAGGAGAGTTGGTTTTTATATCCCACTTTTCTCTACCCTAAGAAGTCTCAAAGCAGCTTATAATCGCCTTTCCTTTCTCTCCTCACAACAGTAACCTTGTGAGGGAGGTAGGGCCGAGAGAACTGTGACTGCCTCATGGTCACCCAGCAGGCTTCATGTGGAGAAGTGGGGAATCAAACCTGGTTCTCCAGATTACAATCTGCCACTCTTAACCACTATACCACACTGGCTCTATATAGGTATAACTATGGGTATAATTTAAAAAACTATAGTTTTAAGGGTTCGATGAAGCTCACAAGAAGTACAAAGTAACAATACCTTGTGGATGAAAGAAGAGCTCCCAGTAACACTGACCACCTACCAAACGTAGAACATGCCTAGTAGGGATGGGCACGAACTAGCTGACAAACTAGTCTTCATCATGAAGTCTGGCTGGTTCACGGTTCACAAAGTGATGTTCACAAACTGAGAAACCACCACAAACTTTCACAAATTTTGGGGCAGTTCGTGAAGAACAGAAAGGAGAGGTTTACCTGCTCCAAGCCATTTAAACCCTGCTTTCTGCTCCACACAGCTTTTGGCAGAGAGCAGAATGCATAGGCTTAAATCTGAGCAGCTCAGGTCCTGCTGCTCAGCAGTTTGGAAACCTCTGCTTTCTGCTCCCTGTGAAAAACTGTGGGGAAAGAAAGCAGGGTTTTAACATTTAAATGGTTCACAAACTAATACAAACGGGGTCGGTTTGCAAACCAACCTCCTGGTTCACAAGGGTTCGTGGATCAGCCATGAACTGAACTGCCAAAATGCAGTTCATACCCATCCCTAATATCTATAGCACAAACACAAGCCAGTTTAACATTCTTGGTAGGATGCAGGATTGTAGTTGTGAGATACTTCCTTTTGAGATCCCAACTTCTCTGAGAGACCCACAATTCCCATCCATTGTCTGCACCAGGAGGACCCAATGTGGTGCCTGTGGGTGCCATGGTGCCTGCCAACATCTTTCCTGGCACCAGTGTTCCCTCTAAGCTGAGTTGGTGTGAGCTAGCTCACAGTTTTTTAGCCTCCGGCTCACACATTTTTGTCTTAGCTCAGGAAGGATGGCTTCAGAGCAAACTGAATTATACAGCAGCCAAATCTCTCGCTCACAACTTTAATGCTAGCAGCTCACAAAGTAGAATTTTTGCTCACACGACTCCTCAGCTTAGAGGGAGCCTTGCCTGGCACCCTCCAAGTGTTTCTAGAAAGTGGGCAGAGCCAGGTGGGCCTTTTGCCCAGCAAGCTTCTGATTGGTTGTACAGATTTTGTTGTTGTTGCATCTTTGGCAGCAGCTGCCACCACAGCAAAAAAAATCTCCACGGTGTGACTGAAGGTAAACTATGGCAGCCATTTTATGGCTGACTCCACCTCTTGTGGCAGCCATTCTGCAACTGTGCCCACCACACTGTGTCAGAATTCCAAACGTGCCCGCAGGCTCAAGAAGGCTGGGGACCCCAGTCCAGACCAACAATTACCACAAACCCAGATCTGCCTTGAGCCTCTGTTGTGTTTTGTTTTTCATTTGCAGTTCTCCTTTCTCACAAACTCAGACACCATTGTAGGGAACTTAACCAATACTTATAACCTCTGGGTCTGATTCTAGAATTCATAGAATTCCTATGAAATCCTTAATTCAAGTATTCATAAGTCTGCTGGAAAAATGGAATACCCTCACATACAACAAATTTTTGGATGAAGAATGCAATAAATAAACTGAATGACTCAGTAGGGTAATGATCACCAGCATGGTACCCATGAGGTGTCTCAGTGCCCATTTACTTTTCCCACAAGACATCACCTCCCCAAATCCGAAAGCCAATCCTGGCTTTCCTCCACTTCACTGGAGTGAAAAGCCAGGAAGCATTATCTTTGCATCTGCAGGGGGCATCCATTAAAAAAAGCTGCATCATAGAAAGATGATTGGCTTGGAGCCTAACATTTCGTGGAACCTCCCTATGTTTTGGGATTGGACTCAACCCACAGGGCAGCTGTTTTGTGACTGGCTCCAGCTCTGTGGCAGAGATTTTTTGGAGCGCCCACTGGTGGTGAAAAGTGCCATCAAGTCAAAGCTGACTTATGGTGACCCCGGTGGGGTTTTCAAGGCAAGAGACGTTCAGAGGTGGCTTTGCCGTTGCCTGCCTCCACATCACAACCCTGGTACTCCTTGGAGGTCTCCCATCCAAACCCTAGCCAGGGCTGACCCTGCATAGCTTCCGAGATCTGATGGGACTGGACTAGACCTGGGCTACCCAGGTCAGGATGTAGTACCCACTACCTGTTCTCGAAATTCCAAAAGCACCCTTAGGTCGGGGTCCCCTGTGTACAGGAAAATGGGGCAGTGGTAAGAGTGCCCTGGAACCTGCTCCAAGCTATACTAATTGAGGATTAGTATAGCATATAGAAGGTAGCATTTCAGTTATCAGTGATTTCTCTACCTCACACATATTCACACACACACACTTCTTCTGTCTTGCCCTGGGAAAGAGAAGATCCCGTGGGCTCAGTAGTATTGCATAGTGGTTAGAATGTCAGACTGGGATCTGGGAGACTCAAGTTTGAATCCCCACTCTGATACAGAAGCTTGTTAGATGACCCCGGGCCAGTTGTATTGTCTCAACCTAACCCACCTCACAAGCTTGTTGTGAGGATACAAGGGAAGAGAATGGCATAAGCAACTCCGGGCTCCCATTGGGGAGAAAAGTGCAGTATCAATGAAGTTAATAAATAAAATCACCCTCTGTTTAGTTCCCACACTGCTCTTGACACACCACTCATCCTCTTTGCTGTCTCCTGTAAACATCCACTTTGATTGACTGATTAAGTGCTACCAAAAGGAGTGGTTAGGCAGAGGGAAGTTGGAATGCAGGTTCACGTAGGGGAAGGCAGCCATTCAGGGATGTGGGTCCCAGTCTGTGAATGTCACCAAATGATATGCAACAGTTCCTTGAACTACACCTGGAAGCCTAGCGGTAGCCAATGGAGTGTTTTCAATACTGGCATAACATACAGCTGGTCCCTGCCTGCTATATTTTGTGGCATCTGAAGTTTCCAAATTGTCTTCAAGGCAGCCCCACATACTGGGTGCATTCAGACGGGGCATTTACAATGGTATAGGTGCCGGTTGGAATTGGTGTACTTACCGGCGTTCACATGTAGAACATCTGCCTTCCGTCCCTAACCATTGTAAAGAGCTTTACACCGTTGCATTCTGCCATTAGGTCCCCAAGTGGTGGTATCCTGAGTGCAACGGTTGTAATCGGTTTACCCCCGTCTGATCACTCACCGGTGTAGAGCCACTTCCGTTTGGAAGCCCGAGGCTTCCGATTTTCGCCTGCCTTTTTTTTTTTTAGGTTGCCGATATGCGCTTGGCCGAAGCTTCGCCCCGGCGTTTTTTTTTTTTTAAGTCCTCCATCAAGGGGGTGTCATTTGATCGCTCCCTCCCTCCCTCCCTGTGGCCCGCGGGGCCCACCTCTGGGCCGGGCGAGTGGCGGTGGCAAGTCTCAGAGCTGCGGGAGGGCAAGCAACTCAGGCAGACGGGCAGGAACTGCTGCTCTCTGAAGCCCTCCT
>NW_015173701.1:100473-102620 GCF_001447785.1 Gekko japonicus | reverse complement strand
CCCTGTCCCCCCCCCCCCCCCGTGAACGGCGTCTCGCTGCAGTCTGCTGAGCATCATGTAGCTGTGGAGGCGCTGCGTGGCTCAGGCAGTACCGTCTCCATGACTGTGCTGCGGGAGCAAATGGTGGAGCCCGAGAATGCCATCACGGTGACTCCCCTGCGGCCCGAAGACGACTACAGCCCTCGGGAGAGGCGAGGGGGAGCCCTGCACTTCCCGGAATGGCCCAAAGGAGCGGCCCCCACGGAGCGTCTCTTGGCTTGCCTGATGCGAAACAAACGGGGGCTCGGCTTCAGCATTGCGGGGGGGCAAGGGCTCCACGCTGTACCGGCCGGGGGACTCGGGGATTTTCATTTCGAGGATCGCAGAAGGGGGTGCGGCACATCGGGACGGCACCCTGCACGTGGGAGATAGGGTTCTCTTGATCAACTGGGTAGACATCCAGGCAAGCACCGCAACCCTAGAGTCAGATTCGACTGGCTTTCGAGCAAGGGAACCTTTACCTTTAAACTTTAAAGGTAAGACGGGGTGTTTTGCGCATGCGTGAAGCTCGCCATTCTGTGGATGGCTGCCTATGCGCATGTGCAAACTGAGGTGTTTTTTTTAAAAAAAAAAACTGCCGATACCCGCTGCATGTGAATGGGCATACAGTGATGGGATCCGCAGACAGGAGGTAAGTGTGATTGCATTTCAGCCGGCATAAACTGCACCGGTTGGAACCGGTGCAGTTTATGCCGGCTGAAACGCCCTGTCTGAATGCACCCACCGTGTGTTACATTTAATGGGCATGTCAACTCAAGATGTAAGAGGTGAACCATTTCTGTGGCTCAGCTCCTGCCAGTACCTGAATCTGGTAGTCTTCTCCAATGCCTTCCAATTTCTTCTTATTCTCGTAGATAGCTTCCTTCATGTCGTGCATTTCTGAGCACAAGGCGATGGCAGCATCCACCTTTACATATCAAAAAGCAGTCTGTCAATTTATTCAAGATAACGGGTTTCCACCCCCTTACACATGTTGCATCTCTGCATCTGCCTCCTACCTCTCTTCTCACCTGAAGGCATTATTTTGTCTAAACACACCTCCATGACTGCTCTGTAGTAACTTTCTGGACAACCCACAAATCATGTGAGTTCATAGATAATACTATGTGGGAGGGGACCCGGAAGGCTATTAAAATCCTGATAGTTTCCATGGCTTTTCTTCTTGTCCAAAAGGAGGAAGACCACACCTTTGGCTACTAAACTCACTTCCTCATTCATTATTGATTAAAGTGGCTGTATGACCCTTCCGCCCACTAACATGTGTGTCCAAACAAGAGCCCCAAAGGACAGAGATATTTTCTGATCTTGGAAAATCATTTCAAACCTGGTTGGAACATTTTCATCAGCCTTGTACAAGACCAGATTGCCTTCTATGCTAAGTAAGCAAGAGCTGGATCGCCACTACAGCTTCAAACTAACTGTCTACTGCTGGGATTTCAAGTTATCCAGCCTGCCCCAAAACACCAACATCATAGCTCAGCACTTGTTACTTTGAAGAATACCAATTTCTCCCATGTTATCAGACATCTCCTTAATGGTATACCATAGCGGTTACCACCAAGAGCAAGGACAGATCTTCATATGTAGCATAGATAGTACAGTCACATTTAAACAAGGGTGAACACCATGAAAGTGCAAACAAGGCAGTCTCATTTTTCCCATGCAGCCTTGAAGAGCTACTGGCTTGAATCCAGTGGAGGAATAATGAGGCAGAAAGATTTTTTTTCTGTAATAAATAATTTATTTATATTTTATTGTTATTTCTACCCCACAGAGCATGACTTTCTTGCCTCCCCCGCCCCCGCTAATGCTTCTGCAATGCTGTTTCTGGTCATCTCCCGCCCCCCGCCCCCCGGAGGAACATTTCAGGGGGCATCTAGGACTCCAGCAGCAGGGGGAAGGTGAGAAAGCTGCACTTTGTGGGCAGAACTCCTTCCATCTGCAGAAATGCTCCGCTGGAGGAATGGCAGCAGATTTGGAAGTCTTTTTCCTTTAGTACTAACATAACAGAAATTAGTATGCAGACTTTTAAAATCCCCAATTTTGGGTATTTAACTCCACAAAAGCTGGCACAGATAACGCCTTCAGCCTCCCCTCTTTGTTGGAGT
>NW_015173701.1:83569-99953 GCF_001447785.1 Gekko japonicus | reverse complement strand
TCTTCCGTGCCGTTGCTTCAGGTAGGCTCCGCTCGGGGTCTGCCCGTTGCTCCGGGCCTTCCTTGTCCGGGTGTTCTGGGAGCATGCATCAATGGAGCTGGTTGATGTGCTGCCGCAGGACCTGCCCGCATTCCGTTGACACTTCGTACATCACGGTGCCTGTGGGACGGATGATGCGGCCAGCGATCCAGTCTGGCCCTCTTCCGAAGTTCCTCACGAAGACAGGGTCCTCTGGGAAGAACCCACGAGGAGCTTCCCTCTGCTCTGTGGAGCTCCGTGGCTCCGGCGCCTGGTCTGGGTGTAGGCGGTTCAGGAAGGTGGTTGGCCTCTGGCCCATTAGAAGCTCCGCTGGGCAGCAACCACTTACTGGGTTGGGCGTTGTCCGTTGCGCCAAGAGAAAACAGGCGATGCGACATTCCCAGTCACCCTCCGCCAGGTAGCTTAATGCTTCCTTTGCCGTCCGGACCATGCGTTCCGCCTGGCTGTTTGTCACGGGGTGGAAAGGCGCCGACCTGACGTGTTTGATCAGGTTGCTGCTGAGGAACTGCTGGAATTCCTCTGACGTGAACGCCGTCCCGTTGTCCGAGACGATGGTGTCTGGAAGGCTGTGGGTGGCGAAGATCCTCCAGAGGGCACGTATGGTGGCTTTCGTGGATGTTGCGGAGACGGGGCTTATCTCCAGCCACTTTGAGTAGGAATCCACAGTCACCAGGAATAGCAGTCCATGGAAGGGTCCGGCGAAGTCTATGTGGAGCCGGGACCATGAGGTTCATGTGGACTCCCACGGCTGAGCCGGCGCACCCGGTGGGCTGGGTCATACAGCCTGGCAGGTCTGGCGTTTCACCCATGCCTCGACTTCTGCGTTGATGCCTGGCCACCAGACGTAGCTCCGGGCGAGGGCTTTCATCCTTACGATGCCCGGATGCGCTTCATGCAGGGCCTTGAGAACCTTTTGCCGGAGGATGCCAGGGACCACGACCCTGTCATCCCACAGCAGGCAGCCTTTGTGGGCGGACAACTCCTCCCGGCGGGCCGTAAACGCCGTGAACTCAGGGCCTTCAGGATTCACCAGACACCCCCTCACCACCCAGCCCAGCACCCGGGATATGACGGGGTCCCGGGCTGAGCGGCGGGCGATGTCTGCTGCCTGCAGCGGGGCCTCCGGCAGGCCCTCCAGCTGGAGGACGAGGTGCACTGGGGCCGGATCCTCTACCTCTCCTAGAAGGGGAAGACGGCTAAGGGCGTCTGCGTGGCCCATGGGTTTCCCCGGGCGATGTTGCAGCTGGTAATCGTAGGCTGCCAAGAAAATGGACCAGCGCAAGACCCACGGAGAGATGACCTGCGGCGTCCGGCGATCGGGCACAAAAAGTCCAAGGAGCAGTCGGTGGTCCGTGGGGAAGGTGAAGAGCTGGTCGTAGACGAAGTCGTGGAACGTCTTGACCTCTGTTACTATGGCTAGTCCCTCACAATCTATCTGGGCGTATTTCCTCTCGGCCGCAGATAGAGTGCGCAAGTAATACGCCACTTGGACCTCCCGACCGTCTGGGAGACGATGCGCCAATACTGCCCCCACGCCATATGGAGAGGCATCACATGCCAAGACAACTGGCAATGCCTCGTTGAAATGGGCCAGGACTGAGTTCGAGATCAATAGTTCCTTAACATTCCTGAACGCGGCAGCCTGGTGGGGCCCCCACACCCAGGGGGCCTGCTTGTCCAAAAGACGATGTAGGGGTTCTGCCACCGCCACCTTGTGGGGTAGAAAGGCGTGGTAGAAATTGAGAATCCCTAAAAACGCCTGTAACTCTGCTTTGGACTTCGGTGGCGGGGCTTCCACGATTGCTTTTACTTTGTCCCTGGTTGGGTGGAGGCCCTCCGCGTCCACTGTGAACCCCAGAAAGTCCACAGATGGCACCCCCAGCCGACACATCTCGAGTTTAACTTTAAGTCCAGCATCCTGGAAACGCCGCAGCACCCTGAGGAGGCGGTCAACGAAGTCGGCCGGCGTGGCAGCGGTGATCATCACATCATCAAAGAACGGGGTGACGCCGGGGATCCCTTTGAGGAGAGAGTCCATCAGTTGTTGGAATAACCCCGGTGCCACGCTCACCCCGAATTGCAGTCTCCTGACCCTGAATGCGCCCCGGTGGGTCACAATGGTTTGCGCCTCGGCAGTCGCCTCGTCTACCGGCAACTGTTGGTAAGCTTGGTCGAGATCCAATTTGCCAAAGATCTTTGCCCCTCCCAAGGTGGCCAGTACGTGGCTAACCACAGGCACCGGATATGCATGGTCCTGTAGCGCCTTGTTCAGCGTACATTTGTAGTCCGTGCAGATGCGGACCGCTCCATTCGGCTTTTCTATAACCACTATCGGGGTCTCCCACGCTGCGTGGGAGACCGGTTCCAGGACGCCTTGAGCTACAAGGCGGTCCAGTTCCGCATCGATTTTGGGCTTGACCGCCAGCGCAACCGTCCTGGCACGTATTCAGATGGGGGCCACCATTGGGTCTAGGTGCAGGGACACCGGGGGGCCCGTATAGCGGCCCAGAGAGTCATCAAAAACGGTGGGAAACTCCCGGCATATCCCTTGGAAATCCAGGTCCGTACAAAGCTGGACTCCCTCGACTGAAATTCCCAGGGGCTCAAACCAGGCAAGACCCAGCAAGCTAACCAGATCGCCCTCTACAACAATCAAGTCCAGATGCCCCATGAATTGCCCATACATCACTCGGAAGGACCCGACCCCCTTAATCGGCACCCGGTTCCGCTGAAAGTCCATGAGCGTCACCTGAGCTGGGCACAAGCGGGGGGCCCCCTTGGGCACAAGCGTTTAAGCGTGGCCTCCGAAATTTTCAAGGTCGCGGAGCCAGAGTCTATCTCCATGCGGCATGGGGACCCCTCTATTGTTACCGTGGCTAAAATCTTAGGGGTAGGCGATTTGCCAGGAAGTTGCAGTACCTTTTCTGCTGTGTGTGTGAGGTAGTAGAGGTCACCGCGCTCTACGTCATCTTCGCAGTGGGCTTCCGCTCTGTGATGCGGTGGCGGTGCCTTCCTTGCCTTCGAGCGGCACACGAGAGCGATGTGGCCAGTCCACACGCAGTTATGGCAGATTGCGTCGCGGAACCTGCATGACTTCCTCTTGTGCTTTTCTCCACAGCTCGCGCAGTCGGCAGCTGCGGCGTGGGGTCGTTCCTGCCCTTGAGAGCAACGCTTGGGGCCTGTGTATGTGCGGTGGGCCTCTTGCTCCTCGGGGTCGTCCGGCTCTACCTGCAGGGCCGCGGTCGTGGCGGGGTGCGTCCGCTCCCAGGTGATGGCGGCGGACAGGGCTGTGGCGAGGGTGACGTCCTCCTTTTTCGCAATCCGTCGCTTGAGCTTCTCCTCCCTTAGTCCCACGACGAAGCGGTCACGGAAAGCCTCCTCTAAGTGCGCCCCAAACTTACAGTCTGCGGCCAGGTGGCAGAGCTCCGCAAGGAAATCCGCAACTGTCTCCCGGGTAAGCTGGCTCCGGTTGTAGAACGCCAGCCGACAGGTCATCTCTGATGGCTTCGGAGCGTAGTGGTCTTGCACCGCCTTGACGATCTGGTCGAAAGAGCAGGCATCCAGGTCCGTTGGGAAAAGTAAGCGCTCCGCTAGGGACACGACAGCGGTTCCGCAGGAGACGAGGAGGAACCCTCTCTTTTGCGCATCATCCATCACCTTGTAAAGGCGAGAGCAGACTTCACGCCTCGTACCCATGCACCCCAATCTTGCGGGCGAGCTGTGTCGAAGGGCGGCAACAGGCCTGGACCGGACACGGTTGCCATCGTGCTCGATGGGGCCGGCGCTTGGGCCGGCTGGGTGGAATCGGCTTCTCTGGTGGACTCGCTCCTCGGTCAGCTGTGAAGCTGCGTGCCTTCAGTCACCGTTCGGCGGCCCGGCTGGTCTAGCGGCGAATCCCACCTTCGTTGCCACTATTGTGTAGTGGGTTGACCGCATGGTGCCGCACGCTTAACATCTTGCACGCAACACTGGTACACAACAAAGACTAAGGGGAACGGCTAGTGGGCCAACTATATACACATATGGGGACACCCCCTAAGTCCCATTGGTGGGTTTGAATCTCCTGCCATTGTCCCATTGGTCCCCCAGTGGAGAGACTAGGAGCCTTGTCCCCATTGTTCTCCAGAGTCAAGCTCTGGGGTATTCGCTGGCCCCTGGTGGCGGTCAGCGGACACAACAGTTAAGCGTATATTGTTATCAGCGGCTAAAAACACAGTGGCGTATTCTTGGAAGAACACTGTAGGCCCAAAGAGACAACACTGGCACACCAAGCTATGGAAACTTTATATAATGTCTAGAATTACAGATAGGATTAATGAAGCGAACTGTTGTAAATTTTCTGTTAATTTTGCTATTATTTGGCTTCCTTTGCTTGAATATTTGGTACATCAGGATGTCATACCTGATATAATTAATCATCTAAACTTATGGTAAAACACGATTCCTCTCTTTTATAACGGTTGCAATCTGTCGGTTGATAGGTATCCCTTTGTAATGGTGATGTATTATTTACCTTGAGCTAACTTACCTGTTACTGTTTGAATGGTTGTTTTAGTTTGTATTTTGTATTTTGTATTATTTCTGGATTTTCAATTAAAAAATTTTTTTTTAAATGCTCCGCTGGATCCAAGCCACCATGTGCCCATCTCTACCCCACTGCTATCCTGGTCTCAAGTATTTAAACCTCCCTCTGAGAAGCTAACAACAGCCAGCTCAGATAGGGCCAAGGAGTGGCTAAAGTACAGCAAGGGTGGGGATGAGCATCCCTGGAGCGCTTCCCACCAAAACAGTACTGCACAGTCAGCATAAAACCTACAGAAGTCACTTACCTCTTCCACTATTTGTTGGCCGTTTGACACCCTGTCAATGAAGTTCTGAATAATCCGAAATCGAACCTTTGGCAGGCATTTAGTGGGTTGTGGAAGCCTGGGAGTAGAGAAAGCCATATTCAGATTGTTGCTGGGTTTTTTAAAAAAAATTGCAAAGTGTGCGCACTGATTCTCCCAAGTGTATAAAGCTCTCTTTTTCCATTCTCCTAAAAATGCACTGACTTCATCACATATTCCACATAACACCACTAAATAAGAAATACATGAGCGGTGGTGTTCGAACTGATTATGCTCAAAAACTGTGGCACCTGCTTTGAAATATTTCAGAAACTTCTAGTTCAAGGGTGACTGCCTAATTTTCACTTCCCAGATATTCTCAACCCAAGGTCTTCATGGGCCTATGAATATTTAGATGGTTCACATTTTGGACGAATCCTGCCACCTGTACATAATATCAAACACAATACAGAATGCTCTCCCATGAGTATGGGACTTTCTTTTAGCCACATTTCCTCAGGATAGCTGGCAAAACTGATTCAGCCCCATCTTCGTAGGGCTTTCATGCTAGCACGGTTCGACGTCCTTCCCTCAGCTGTTCTATCGGGAAGGTTCAAGAAAATTCCCTATAAAGATAGATTGTGCCCCTGTGGGATGGGGGAAATTGAATCCATTGGACATGTGCTATTGCACTGTAAATTACACTATGACATCCGTGTTGTTTATATTGAACCTGTGTTGCACCCCCTTTTGGGCCAATCTGATGAGCATAAAATTAGTTCTTTATTGTCTTCGCATAATATAGAAATTCTGGAACCTGTAGCAAATTTTTTTTATGAGGTAACTAGGAGGAGAGGCTCATCTTAAGGCAATTCGGAATGTGATACCCCTCCAGCCTATCTTGAGGCTCTGCTGCATGTGTATTTGATATTTTATGCCAATAAAGGTATTGTATTTGTATTTGTAATACAGAATGCTCCTCCTGTAAGCACTACAGTGCCAGCACATGCCCACCCAGGCTAATACCCCTGCACTGTCTTCCCCATCTCTGCCTCCATATTTCATGGCGTGGCTCGCTCTAGCCACATGAAAACTCTTTGTTCTGGCTAGCATCATCACACCTGCTCCCTGCTGATGGCAAACCGTGGGAAGAGGTGTGAGGACTCATCTGTGGGGCAGGCTAGCATCAGGGTCTACTTTCAGCATCTTGAAGTTAAACAGATTCCTAAAAAGTAGAGTCACACCCTCTGGAGGGAAGAAACCGACTCTCCGATATCCATCAGTCACCACTCCTGCACCTTTAGGCAAGCTCAAAGTGAGAAAACACACTTACTCTTGCTTTTGCAAACCCTCCTTGCGGTGATAAAGCATCAGAGTGCCTAAGACCATGGCTAAGTTGGTCCTTCCCACTCCTGTTTGGCAGCTGAAGAGCAGAGCAGGGGGCAGCCTGCTGGGGTCTTGGAGAAGGAGCAGGTTTGGACTCTCCTGGAGAACAAAATACAGCAGAAACATTCCTTGGGCTGCTGCCATTTCCCAAAACAATTGGCAAGCCAGTGGTACCAGGAAAGGGGCATTCACCCCCCCCCGGGGAAAACAAGGAGGGAGAAGAGTAGAAGTAACTGATCCTTGGCATGGCAGTACTGGTGTGCTGGCATTTCTAACAAAACGGCTGCCATCTTGCTTTCCCAGCCTCACAGTGCATTTATTGTCATGACATTGGACTTTTGCTTAAGTAAGCATACACTACAAGCCTCATTTAAAAAAAAACACAGTGGGATCGCTGTTCATGACACTCCTTGCTGGATTACAAGTCTAATTTAGGTTTAATTTCATCAAACATGTAACTAGCCCAGAGGTAAAATTGTAGGAAATCAGAATGCCTCATTTGCCGAAACTGAATAGTTCATTACAATAGGACTGACAGAGCTAACAAGCAGATGACAGGACAATAAAATGGTTTATTGTCTGGAAAAAGAGTCAGTTCTCACTCCCACAGAATTAATCTACCACATTAAAATAGGAAGAAATGGTAAAGCATTCCCTCTGACAAGTCACATCAGATGTGATGGAACCATATGTTTTTAAAAATCTTATACAATCCAGAATAAAACTTCACAGGTATGGATAGAGGCCTGGGGAAAGACAAAGGAAGAAAATTACTTTCAAAGTCAAGGAAAAACAGAGGAGATTGGGAAACTGGAAAAGACCGTTGTTTTGCCAATATCTAAAACCTTCTATTGAGCCATCCCTGAACACATTTGCAAAGCAAATATAAACTCACACATGCATTCAAAAACAAGAGCCAGACAGCCAGAAACATCCACACCTCCTGCTACACCCACTCATGGCATCAGCAAACAAAAAAAGCTTATCTGACTTCCACCTGATGGGAATAATTTCCATGGCAATTGCAGAAGCACAGCGTTCTGCTATCTGAGTGAATACAGTTTTTGCCTCCCAATGAGGCCGATAAACACAAGACACTTTATAGATCTCACATCTGGCGGTTGCCCTTACCCTGAGGAAACTGATGAAAGAATCAAACTGTGCTTCTAAAGGAGCTCCATCCATAGGCAAAAGCAGCCGATGATACCTGCCAGCAAAGAGGGCTTTGTTAATGGGACAGAAGAAATTGACTGAATCTGCTTTGAAGACAGGCAAGTTGACACAGCCCTCAAATACTGACATCCAGAAAGACATGGGAAAGAAGAAAGCCCATGCGTGTGACAAGCTACAGACTATTATGCCTCCATCCAATCTTCTCCCTGTGACTAATTTCCTGTTGTACACTTCGGAGCAGGGCCTGCGTCTTGTTTGTTTTGTTTTGTTTTTAAGAAAAGGATTACTTTAATAGTATTTGCTGAGGCCAAGTTATCATATAAGATACATTAAGAGGTACAAGTCTATTTCCCTCAAAAAGTTACCTGTAAGAGGGCAGCAGGATACTCCTCTTGTAGACTTCTTCAGTCACATGGATGTCTTCTTCACAGTGGATGCTCACCAAATGGGGCTCATCTTTGAAATGCTCAATATCATTGTAGACATAGTAGGTGTTCTCTCTCAGCTGGGCAAAGTCATGTATCTTCAAACAGATAAATCCAACAAGGCAACCTCAGAAGAGTCCTGCCATGTAAACACACCTCCACAACATCTCCGGACAGATTTTTTATTTTTATTTTTTGCCTCCCTAGAACTAGTCATTGGCCTAATTCAGATATTGCCACAGAGATACAGGAATACTTCTTCATGGCCCAGCACTGCTCTGGTAATATCAAGATGGAGACATGGCTTTATTTATTCCATCCACACGGTTTGTTCATCTAGATCTGACCAGAGTAGCATTCGACCAGACCATAAGGAAGTGGATCCTGTGCCAGTAGAACAGGAATTCAGCTTTTCAATACAATGTACAGATCTCCTAACCACTCAGAATTATTAGAGGATTCCCAAGCTGATAATTCAGTTTTTTCCACTCACTTATACTGACTCCATCAACAAAGCTTATTTCCAGATCAATGCTAATACGTAGTGAACTACATTATGAGATTTAAAAAAAATAGCATCTGGAAAAAATTAAAAGCAGTAACTTAAATAAGGGTCACATGTTATGGTCCAAAGAGACTCTGATGTTGTGGAGTGAGCAGCAAGCCTTTCAGCAAAGGACAACTGATGACACGGTCTCCAGCTTGTACCACAATGCAATGCACCCTCCTTCTGCTACCCACAGTCACCTCCTTTCGAATGGCCAGCTCCAGGTTTTCTACTTTGACGCCTCTCTGCAGGCTGTGTAGATTTTCATGCAGATTCTCCTTTCCTCTGGGGGTGTAGGGCACAAAGTCATTGTCCACGTGAAGAAAAACTACAGGCTCCTCACGCACACAGAACATGATACACTCCTGTTGTGACAGAGAGAAACACAATTTTCTAAAGTCCTTTACAAAGCTAAGATACAGAAAAGTAAAGAACCCACATATAAGTTGCCACATCTGCTGCTTACCTGTCTGGAAGCCATTTTTACTCACCACAAGCTATTTATAACCCCGGGACTCCACTTTGCCCTACATGTGCCCTTCAGTTCAAGTTGCTAGGCGTAGCAAAAAAGACTATGCACAGCATATCATTAATCTGAAGAAGATGTGTAGCTCTGACCTGGATAGCCCAAGCAAACCCGATCTCGTCAGATCTCGGAAGCTAAGCAGGGTCAACTCTGGCAGGTACATGGATGGGAGAACTCTGTGGAATACCAGCAGTCAGGAGGTGGGGGCAGGCTTTATTCAGCCACCTCTCTGAATATCCTCCAGGCCCCCAGTAGGGGTCAGTCACCAGAGGTTGCCATGACTTCCAGGTGCACGCACAGTCAGTCACCAGAGGTCAACATGACTTCCAGGTGTGCTCTCTCTGTCCCTCTCTCTCTCTCTCACACACACACATGAAAAATACCCAAAAAACTAACAGAATTATGTGTATATACAAAGTCGAAATCTATCCCGTTTATCTATATTTAAGAAGGTCAGAGTGGTGTATTGTTCTCATGATCACAACAACCCAGTGAGGTAGGTTAGGCTGAAAGGACCTGACCCAATGTCATCCAGTGAGCTGCATGAAAGAGTAGGAACTGAATTTAACCCTAACCTTACTCCAGCAAAGTAAGCACTATACCACATTGGTTATTTACTGCATTGCTCTGCAAAAACAACAAACAGAGCAAAATAGCAACTGAAGTACTGGGCTTGGATAGGATACACCTCAATTATAAAATTCACTGAGTAGCCTCCAACAAATCACATCTTCTCAAACTAACCTATCATATGGACTAGCTAAGATGTTGCACTCAAGTTACTCCCTGGAGAAATAGTTACATACAATTTTGATTCACCTAGATTCGAGTCCAGGAGCATCTTAGAGACCAAGAGGCAAAACTTCCTTCATCAGAACTGTCCATCTAAACTATACCCAAGAATCTACCTTGCAAACTATACCCAAGAATCTACCTTTCATGTTCTGGCTCCTACACAGAGGGACATATACTAGATTTTGTTTTCAAGCACGCATGTACCTTATGGCCGTCATTCTGGAGTTTCTGCAGGATTTGTTTGAATCCATTGAGGCTAGGTTGGCCCATGCCGAACACCGAATAGCCCCCTTTGGCCTGCCGAAAGTTCGGAGCACCACAACTGCTGGTGGTGTTCAGGACATCTAACTTACTGTATATATCACGGACCATAAAATATTTCCCCTGTAAAACAGAGGGGGGCCAAAGCATTAATTTGACTATGCAAACGAAAGTGAGGAAAATGAAGCAGCCATCTTAAATAAGCCTCCACTACCTCTTGGCTCAATATTCATTCAACATAACCATCTCTTATGCTTGTTCTCCATCAGCTACACCCTCATCAGGAACAGACAGCTACAAATCTTTCCCACAACTTGGCTTTGCAAAGCCAGCTATTGATGCAGAAGAAGTTCCTCACATTTTCACTAGAAATTCACACAAGACAGAGGAACACTTCGAGACCCACTTTTACATAAGTGCTAATTAAGGATGAAGTAAAAAGAAAGAAGTTACTTATATTTCCTTGTGTGCTGTAAAGCTAAGGAAGCGAGACTAGGAAAAAAACGGAATCCAGGGCATCTTCAGGAAACCACCATCTCTTGGGCCTGTGACAGCCAGCGGGTACACCAATGACAGCTAAGGTTGCCAACCTCAAGGTGGTGGCTGGAGATCTCCTGGGATTACAACTGATCTCCAGGCGAAAGAGACCAGTTCATCTGGAGAAAATGACCACTTTGGAAGGTGGACTCAATGGCATTCTGCCAGAAAAGTAGTTGTTGGGGTTGTGGGACTTGTGTTGAGGAACAGCTGTGCAGGTACATGTGTAGGGAGACATCACACTTCCTCCCTCTTGCATCAGCACTGCTCTGCTGATGGGGAGGAGGCCTTTCATCCCCCCCATTCCATGTGGCTATTTATATATGGAGGTCACATGAACCCAGCAATGGTGCCCAGGGGTTGGAAGGGACTGCAGTAGTGGAGAGGAACGTGGGATAACATGATGTGCCTTCTATGAACGCAAACCCCTGGCAGCCAGCAAATGCAAGCCACTACCAATTTGTAGCTAATAGGTCTCGCAGGGAGGAACCAGTTCATGGATATGATCATATAAATGTTATAAGGCTAACGTATAACATCCTCAGACTGTTCATTTGTGCATTTTATAATTTTTAGACAATATTATTTTGTTATATATTTTATCACAGATCCCCTGACAAAGCTCATAGCAAAATGTGTAGGGATCCATAAGAGCTAAATAAACTCTCTACCTTGCACCCTGTTCCTTTTTGTCTTTCCTCACCTGTACAAGGTAATGTTCTGGAGCAGAATCTGATATCCGACCCACAGTATAGCCAGCCTTTAGCAAGTCATCATGAATCTGAAACTCTTCTTTACAATTGTAGCTGTGAAAACCACAAGAAATAAATTAATAGAATAGATTCCCCCCCCCCATTTGAATAGCCTTTGAATAGTTCGTATGAATTTTCAAGCACGGAATCAATATGCCGGTGTTGTGAACAGGCTGCTTATTTCCTACTCCGTCAGATCCAATAATGTACTGTCCCCTCTCCCATTTCCCCATTACTAAGACATTCATAGAAGAAACTGGGGGGGGGGGTAAAGAAATAGGGATGCCTGAATGGGGTCCCCTGGAGGACCATTTGGAAGCTTCAGCTGGTACGAGTGCTGCAGCAAGATCATTGATCAGTATTAGTTACTGATAATACAGCTTATTGTTTTTTAACCTGTACTGGCTACTCATCTGCTTCAAGGCACAATTCAAATTATTACATTTATTATTATTGCATTTAAAGTCCTAAACTGCCTGAAGGTGGGGTACTTAAAGGGCCACCTACTCACTTGCAATCTTGTCTAACAATTAAGATCTTCCACAGAGACCCTCCTTGCATGCCTCCACTCTTATTGGGAAAGGTCTTCTTGGTGGTGGCGCCTCAGTTATAGGGCTTCCTCTCCATGGATATCCATCTGATGCATATTTCAGGCATCAGGCTTAAACATGCCTTCTGTTAAGTTTGACACTGGTCTGTATGGGTCTTTTTGCTTTGTTCTTTCCTCTGTACCTTAATATTTCAAGAAATAACATTACAAACTCCCAGGCTTGGATCCTATACCTTTGCTCTGCAAGAGCTCCTCTCTGGGTGACATGGAGGCAGTCCTCCAGGAGGGGAGCTTGCTTCCTCTTGTGCTGGGCACTTTGAGATTCATTGAAAAACACTGGAATTGCACAAAGAGAAGTGCCTCACACCAGAGAAGGTGAGTTCCATAGCAGAGGGTTCTTCCTTAGCACCCAGAGAGAAGCATTCACGGAGCGCGGTAATAGGACGCACATCGTAGCCTGTGGCACATATTTAATGCCTGTTTGTTGATTTGATGGTGTTAGGTTTTAACACATTTTATAACATTTGTGTTGACTGATCGTTCGAGGCATCAGAAGTCCTAGGTCTGAGAAGCAGGACATACATTTTGTGAAGACCAAGACACTCACGTGATGACTACTGGTGCCACCTTATTGGTAATAATAGATTTGGCTTTGTTGTTGTGGAGACCAACTGTCTGGAAGGAGTGGATGCTGAGGGAATGGCGGTCTTCCATGGTTCCGTTGCCGTGAATGTTCTCAAATGTTGCTGTGGCCACTGTCTGCTGAGCTGTGCTAGCAGTTGTACCCATAATCCACAGGCAACTGTACACACATAAACCAGAAGGAGAGAAAGAAATATGTTTAACAGAAGGAGCACTATTACAATGAAATAATCATGTGAATTTTCCCAGATACAGGAATTTCAATTTGACACCATTACATATTGTTCTTTAGAACAATTGTTTTAGGAGGGTACCATGGGATTCCTTGGAAGTTCATTAGAATTTCCTCTGTAAGAATCAGCAAGTGGCAACAAGCTTCATAGAAAGACAACTTGCTCACCCCAAAACAACAACACAGTTCTGTATTGCGTATGACAAGGTTGGGTGCTCCCTTGGCCACACTCAGTTTAAGCAGGGCAACAGTGAGGTCCAACAACCATGGCCAGCCCCCCATGTGAAATGAGCACATGCTAAAAAAAAAAAAACCCCACCACCTCAAAACGTTATTCTGTATAGTGCAGTGATTCTATGACAGAAGTCAACATAATGCTGTCTTTTGTAAAATGCAAATAGTGGTCCACACTTTGGGATAAAAGCCAAATCATGGACTTCCTACAGCAACTACAGATCTACCAGCCGCAATTTGAATTACATTATTGAAGTGACAGTGCCACATAGACACCTTAGGCTCAGAGTATATAGAGGACCACCTCCACCCGTATCAACCAACCTAAGATGAGGTTGGTCCAGAGGGTCTTTCTCTGGGAATCGGCCTCAGCATAGTGCCTGCGGGTAGGAACCCAGGGGCAGGCTTTTTCAGCTAGGGACCCCCAAATTTGGAGTCCCTCCTTTAGCAGTTAAGAAAGTCTGCTTCCCCAGCAGCTTTCTGGATGGATCTGAAGACCTGGCTTTTCCAGAAGACCTTTGTTTTAGATTAGATTGGGGGGGAGGAGCAGACAGGGACGACACTATCGAGATATGGACATTGGTTTTACTGTATTTTAATTTATTTTTAATAGAGTTTACTGTGTTTTTTTACTGATATTCGTTGTATGTGATTGTACTGAAAAGTGCCTTGGGGGGGGGGGTTAGTCGAACAACTGTTTTTAAGCAAAATAAAGTAATAATTAAACACAAACACAGAGTAATTGATTCCCACAGTGCTGCCAGCACTAGGAATGCTGCCACAAAGCTTAATAATTTAACATATATCAGGTCTGGATCCAGGCAGACACACAATGATTTGGGCAATTCTCAAGGCAAACATTTTAGGAATGTAAGAGCATAAGAACAACACTGTCGGATCGGGCCAGTGGTCTGCCTAGTCCAGCACTGTGTTTAACACAGCAGTCAACAAACAAACGGCAAAGAGACCAAGGCCTCCTCCTGATATTGCCAAGCATTGAGTTTCAGAGTTTTACCGCCTCTGAATATAGAAGCTTCCTTTGAAGCGGTTTTCAAAAAGTAAAACCACTCAATCTGTGGCACTGATTTTTAACAATTGGTTGCAAAAGTGTTTGTTGGTATCAAGAGCCAGAGAACGTGTTAACTATCAGCCAGCAGGTGGCCCATCTGAGCAAACGGAGGATTTGCAAGCAGTCCAAAGCAAATGGCACACACACAGAGCCAACCCTCCCCAGCTCTTGCAAGCTCTGGTGCCCATTCCATGTGCGTGAGCACAAACCAAGATGACCTGGTGTGGATTGTTGCCGAGGTGTGTGTCCAATATCCTTTCCGCAATACAGTTCTTGACATCACGACTGTAACCATGTAATGTGAATGACCAGAGACACTGGTTTCTTCTAGAATTTGTCTCCAGGGAAACCAGGTAGCACCACCAAGAAGCAAAGAAGAAGACAACTCCAGCAATCAGAGCAGCAGATCTCACACTCTTTAAATCAAGAGTTTTGTTGGTAATTTGAGGGGGGGACATAGACTCCTGTAGTTACACATCCTGGTTACTTATTTCAAGGTATTTATTCCTTGTCTCTCTGTGTTACTACTCTAGAGATGGCTTTCGATATTAAAACAACACAGAACAATAAATATAATACAAGAAAAATAACCCAAGGGATAACACTCCTAAAAAACAAAAGAAACAAATCCCATCTCACAGCAGCATTAAAACAATCAACATGACAACTGCCAGACAAAAGAGAAGAAATCATCAACAATAAAAAAGCTGGGAGAACAAAAACATTCTAGCATGGCACCAAAATCTAAATAAACTGAGGCTGTGGTCACACACACTAAATAATCCACTTTCAATTCACTTTCAGTGCACTTTCCTACTGGATTTTACTGTGCGAACTGGCAAAATCCAATTGGAAAGTGGATTGAAAGTGGATTATTTCGTGTGTGTGACCACAGCCTTAGTGTCATGTAAGAGGTGGTTCCAGGACTTCCGGTGGATGGCTGCATGCTGAGCAGTCGCACCTCCTGGACCTCCCGGGGGTGAAACTGCGCGCAGGCAGAAAGGAGGGGGGCGATGTATCACACTCCCCCCAGGAGACTGGCGAAAGCCTCCTGGCCAAGGGACTTCTGAGAGGTTGCCTCTTCCCCAGCACGATGCTGGGGAATCGAGGCGCTTCTCCATCCCCATGGTCCCTCCGTCTGTGTCCGTTTGGAATTAGTGAAGCTGGCCGGGACAAGTGCAGGAGATTGAGCGGTGGAAAACGAAAGTAAAAGAGGTCGGATGGCCGATAATGAACGTGAGTCAGATGAAAGCGATTTGATAAACTAAAAAGAAAGCTCCCCCAAAACCCCACGGACTAGAGGGCAAAGCGAGCGGGGGAGGGGCCCCTCCCAGGCGCACAAACTCTAAGCGAGATCGGGGGGAGCAGAAGCAAAGCGGCTAAAAAACTGCTGAAAAGACTTACCAAGGCACGCATGAGCGGTGGAGGGCAAATTCAGATACTTTTTAAAAGTTGGGCAAAAGAAAACAATCGAAAAAGATGGTGGGGAAGAGGACGGAGAAGGAGAAGCTTTTAAAAACAAAAGGAGCTGAGAGTCCAAGACCGGAAGGAACCACCGAGTTGGCTAAATCGATGGAGCAGATGACTAATCTTCAAGAGCAGCTGTCAAAAATGAATCAATGCCTATCTACCCAGCAGACACAAATCAACGATACACTTAAAATCCTGGACCAAACAACAGAGAAAGTGAAAGAGGTTGATGCCACCACACAAAAGGTGAAGAAAAAGGTGTATAAATTGGAAAAGAAGCAAAACTCAACAGAAGAACAGCTTTTACAAATACAAATGGAAAAAGCAAATCTGGTTCTTCGCTTCCAGGATGTCCCAGAGAGCAAAGGAGAGAATCTGAAGCATATGATGAGCGAAGCATTGGCCCCAGTGACAGATTTAAAGGCAGACTATCTTATGAGCTAAATCGATGTGGTCTACAGGTCCTATTCCATATACATAAAGAAGAAGAATCTGCCTGGGGAAATTGTGGTGAGATTCTCGAAGAGGCACGTAAGGGATTGTATCCTGAGAGGGACAGCGGGAAAACCTTTGAGAATTGAGGACAAGACTATTCGGATTTTGAAAGATATTCCATTTGAAATAAGACAACAAAGAAAGAAGTATAAAGATTTAATCCTTTTTCTTCAAACCAACGCAATTGGCTATAGGTGGTTATACCCAGAGGGTATAAACTCCATGAAAAGAAAGAAAAGATTGACTCTGTGGCTAAAGCACAAGACTTTTTGAGAGCACAGCGGGGTGAGCCAGAGGAGGTGGATAAAGAAGAAAAGGACAGTAAGTCCAGTGGCGAGCTGGACTCGGGGTCCTCTGGAGAGGACTCTTTGTCGGAGAAAGGTGCAGCGGCTCCTAAAAGTCCTTACAAATTGCAGAAGAGACAA
>NW_015173701.1:77602-83412 GCF_001447785.1 Gekko japonicus | reverse complement strand
CTCCCCCTCCCCAATATTGACTGTGGCCTTAGTTAGGATTGTTAATTGCACAATGTAAACCGCTCAGTGCCCTTCGGGGTCGAGCGGTCTAGAAATCGAAAGAATAAATAAATAAATAAATAAATTTTTAAAATGCAATTAAAAAATCCCCTTCGGGGGGCAAAAAAAAAAGAGGTGGTTTCACAGACTATCTGCCCCAACAATATTAGTAAAACTAATATAGTTTTATTAGTTTATATATAGAAAGGGGGAAAGGGAAAAGAAAGGGGAATATATATATTTAGAACGGATAAAAAGAAGTACTTCTTCACCCAAAGAGTGATTAACACATGGAGTTCACTGCCACAGGAGGTGGTGGTGGCTACAAGCATGGACAGCTTCAAGAGGGAATTAGATAAACATATGGAGCAGAGGTCCATCAGTGGCTATTAACCACAAGGTACAGATAGGAACTCTCAGTCTGGGGCAAGTGATGCTCTGTATTCTTGGTGCTTGGGGGGGGCAACATTTGGAGGACTTCTGGCCCCGCTGGTGGACCTCCTGATGGCACCTGGTATTTTTGGCCACTATGTGACAGAGTGTTGGACTGGATGGGCCATTGGCCTGATCCAACATTGGCTTCTCTTCTTTTCTTATGTTCTTATCATGCTTCGCAAAGCAGCCAAAGCCAGCACACCAACTGAAGTTACACAAAAGGCTACAGAGGAGATATGTGCCCCCATCTTCTATAATAGCACCCCAAAGCGGCAAATTAATATGCAAGTGCGCCCAGGAACACAGACTGACCAGATCATGTTCTACCTTTTTAGCACTTGAACTTTGCGAAACACTTTTATTTTGAGCCACTGTTTAAGCCCAGAATTGGCAGCTTTTGTGCAAAAGCAACATTTCCTAGCCTTTCCTTGCAACTCTCTTGATGTCTAGCACAACATACTCCCTGTGACAAGTTCCAGCTGTTAAAGCAGTTGGTTGCCTTCAAAGCAATGGATAGAGCCATGTCTACAGCTGCAAGTCCTCCAGCACAGGCACATGGAACTGCTAGCTTGGAGAAATCTTTCCCCCACCATCACCTCTTGCCTTTATGATTCAACCAGCCAATCAAGAACAATAACCTGGCAGAATCCATCTTGTTTCCATGCTCTTTCCTACCCAAAACAATTTTTCTGAAATTGCAACTAAAAATCTCAGCACGTCACTGGTTGCAGCTTGTGTAAGTGGTGAAACTCACAGTGCAAGTATGTCTCATGTTCTGTATCACTAGTTAGAACCAGAGAGAATTGGAGAGGAAGAGAGAATGAGATATGGGGCCACAATTTTTCAAGGATAACCCCATGCCTGCCATAATATATAGCTCTGGCCTGACGATTTTCTTCCCTGACTGTAGAGCATGTAGAGCCAACAGTTCTTGCAATCCACTCATTTGCAAAGTTTCAGAGGTAATTAAATAGTAAGCCGTTCCTTCCTACCTCTCAACTACAGGAACACATTTCTTGTATTACTTGATTTGTGTCTGCAGGGAGCATCCATTCTGGAATAGCTCTCTTCATCGTAGGAGCATGCTTGGCTTGCAACCTCCCAACATTTTCTGATTGGCTCTAGCAAACCATGACACCCATTTTGTGACTGACCTTGCCATATGTAGCAGCCATTTTGTGGTACTGCCCACTCCCCATCCTCAAAATTTTAAAAGTGCCCACAGGCTCAACAAGACTTGGGACCCTAAAATGTACAAGCTGGACTACAGGAGAACATGACTAGCTCTTTTCATTGAATTTGGCTACCAAAAGCGGCAACACATAGGCAATAGAAGCAAAACATGTGCCTGACAAGTGTCAAAGAGATTGATAAGTACAGTAATTTCAGAACAATTTATTCCCTAAAGACTGAGGTGGGGTGGATAGAAGTGAATCACTCTCCTCTTCTCTCCCCCTCCCCGACCCAGTTGCACAGCTGGAAAAGAGATTTCACAAAAGTTGAATCTGAAACATTGACTTGGAATTTGATCCATGATTGGTCACCGTAACAGTAATCAGCCAACAGTGTGCAGTGCTTTCTGGCTGTGGACCCTAAAGAACTTTATTAATGAGATATCTGCCTCAGAGGATTGATGCAAGATTCACCTATTTGTATTGTGCTACAAACTGAAACGGAAAGACTTGACATTACCCTAGCAAAAGGACAAATACCATGCTTTCCGGGAATATGGCAGCTGATGATGGATGACTTTGGCAGGGGTTATTTTCCCTCACTCAACAGGCTCCCAAAACTTCCTGTAAGAAATTGAGAGTTGCAGGGAGATCATATAAAATGATTTTTCAGAGTACGTTTTTCACTTCTTTATCCATTAATTTATTCATTAGGTAAAGGTAAAGGTTTCCCTTGCTTGAAAGCCAGTTGAATCCAACTCTAGGGTTGCGGTGCTCATCTCCATTTCCAAGCCGAAGAGCAAGCGCTGTCCGAAGACGTTTCTGTGGTCATGTGGCTGGCATGACTAGACACTGAGATGCACGAAATGCTGTTACCTTCCCACCGAAGTGGTACTTATTTATCTACTTGCAATTTCTTGCTTTCGAACTGCTAGGTTGGCAGGAGCTGGAGCCAGAAACGGGAGCTCACTCCGTCACGCGGCACTCGGGTCTCGAACTGCTGAACTACCGACCTTCCAGCCAGCAGTTCAGCATCTTAACCACTGAGCCGTCACAGCTCCAATTTATTCTTTACTGCAGCCTAAATAGCATATTCATCAATGTGTCACCTTTTATCAGGTTCTTCAAATCAAATGTAATATTCCTGAGACAGTCTTGATTTTATGATTAATACCGTCTTCAAAATGTATAGCAGCAGAAATAAACTTGAAAAACAGCCCCTTCTGATGCCCTGAAACAATGATTTCTTGTGAGAACATTTTGAGAAGCCTATCTAATGAAGGCAATTTGCCTGCCAAAGACCATCGGTCAACCAGTATATTCACACAGAACCATTAGTCTTCATATGGGCCAACTACCATGCTTTAAAAACAGAAGAATAAAGATGATGAACAAGATAATCACTTACTTCTACCATAGTTACAGTAATAGCTAGATACTGGTCAAGTCCTACTTCACAGGGTTGTTGGAAATATAATAAGGATATTAGAGCATTTCTACATGAGACAGCATAAAGTTGCATAATACTAGTTTGAAAGCTGGTGCAGCATAGTGACCAAGTATGGAAGCTGGAAAGTATACAACCTGTACTTGTGCATCTGCCTAACACTCCTGGCAGGACCGAAGCTCTGTCTCTTCCATTTTTGTAAAATGGATCATAAGACTGAAAGATGGTAATCCAAAGAAGTGTATCCAGCAAAAAAAAAGGAAGACCAAAATGAGGTATGCCCCCCCCCAATCCAAATTCATCACAGTCCAGTGATTTACATATTCTCAGTATTTGCCTTACCTGCTCAAATCCCTGGGAAATAGTTACCAGAATAGGTCCATTGTAACAAATCCTCTGCAATGATTATATACACAAACTAGGCAGGCTGCACTCACAATCCAGCCAGAAATTGTTAAACGCTTCCAACAAAATAGCCAGCGTGAGAGAATAACTCCCTACAAAACTAGTATAAGAAAAATCCCATTTACAAACTTTGTCTTAAAATGTCTTAAGAACGTCTTAAGAAAATGTTTTAAGAAAAATCCCATTTATAACATTTAGTCATGTTTCATATTCTGAGCCACTTCAAAAAATACAGATACGGCACAAGCCAGCCAGCACTTCATTCGAAGAAATGTTTTTTTAAAAGGCAAGGCCACTTTTTATCCTCAGAAATCTCAATTCTCTTTTAAGGAGAAGTTAACTCCAGATGTTGCATGAAAACAGAAGAATAATTGGCTGCCTAGGGATAGATTTCTACTAGGTTTTTTATTGCCTTCTGTCTTTATGAATTAGCATTCAAATGGCATTTATTTTTGTTTGAACTAAGTAAGACAGACTGTTACTAGACTCTTAAAAGTAATTCAGAGAGATGATCTAGCCTTCCTTTATTATTAGAAATATTTCTGCTGAGCCTCTTTCAGAGGGTAGAATCCCATAAGGATGTTGGGTTTTTCTTCTGAGAACACAAGTAGCTCCCTCTCCTCCTACTGTAGAAGCAGAAGAGAAGAGATAGGATTTATACCCCGCCCTTCACTACCAGAAGGAATCTCAGAGCGGCTTACAAACTCCTTTCCATTCCCCTCCCCACAACAGACACCCTGTAAGGTAGGTGGGGCTGAGAGAACTCTTGACAGAAACTGCTCTTTTTTCAAGGGCAGCTGTGCCAGAGTTATGGCTTGTCCAAGGTCATCCAGCAGGTGCAAGTGGAGGAGTGGGGAATCAAACCCGGTTCTCCCAGATTAGAGTCCGCGCTCTTAACCACTGCACCAAACTGGCCTGCTGCTTTCTCCCCCCTCACTGCTATGCCTGCTAGCATGGCTCTATTCATGGCATATAGGTGCATGCCTATAAGACATGCATATAAAGCCTCTGTTAAAGTTTCTCTCTCTCTCTCTCTCTGTTTCAAGTTTTGCTCTCTCTCTCACTCTCTCTCTATCTGCTTCTCGTCTCTGGTGCATATCTATCCCTGGCAAGACAAGCTGCAGACAGCATTTTTTAAAAGCAGACTTTTTTTTCTTTTGCTCTCTGAGGCTTGCAGGGGGAGGGAGGGGGAGCTCCAGGATCTACCTCTCTGCCTGGGGTTTACAGAGGGAGGTGGGGGGCATGCAAGGGGGGGTCGGCCCCCAGGCTCTGTCTGGGTGGGGGCTCCACAGAGTCTCCCCGGAATCCGTCCAAGAGACCCTGGGGCAGTCTGCACTAATCAACGTTAGCACAAGCACTGTACAGTTTTCACACATTCACAGCAAAAAACCAGCACTCTAATACAAACTAAGTTTTCACACATGTCTCAGCCCCCCTGCCGGTTTCAAAGCATCCCCCAGCCACAAACACAATCACAAAATCCCCCATTACACCAAAAAAGCTTCAAAACACCCAGGGACCCCCGGCCGGGCACTACACCCTTCGGGGAAAGCCAACACATGGCCACCATGCTTCCCAGGGCTGGTAACGGCCGCCCTCTAGCCCTCCCCTTCGAGCAGGGCCCTCAGGGAGGTGGGACTGCAGGTTCCGCTTTTGTTGTTGTTCAGTCGCACAGTCGAGTCCGACTCTTCGCGACCCCATGGACCAGATCACGCCAGGCCTTCCTGTCTTCCGCCGTCCTCTGAAGTTGGCTCAATTTCATGTTCGTTGCATCTATGACACTGTCTAACCATCTCATCCTTTGCCGTCCCTGTCTTCTTTGACCTTCAATCTTTCCCAGCATCAGGGTCTTCTCCAGTGAGTGCTCCCTTCTCATTTGGTGGCCAAAGTATTTGAGCTTCAGTTTCATTATCTGGCCTTCCAGGGAACAGTCAGGGTTGATTTCTTTTAGGATTGACTGATTTGATCTTCTTGCAGTCCAAGGGACTCTCAAGAGTCTTCTCCAGCACCATAGTTCAAAAGAATCTATTCTTCGGCGCTCGGCCTTCCTTATAGTCCAACTCTCGCAGCCATACATGACTACTGGGAATATCATTACTTTGACCATGCGGACTTTTGTTGGCAGGGTGATGTCTCTACGTTTTATCATGCTGTTTAGGTTCGCCATCGCTTTCTTCCCAAGGAGCAGGGGTCTTTTAATTTCATGGCTGCTGTCACAGTCTGCGGTGATCTGGGATACCAGGAACGTGAAGTCTGTCACTACTTCCACGACTTCCCCTTCTATTTGCCAAGGAGTGATGCCATGATCTTAG
>NW_015173701.1:59181-76634 GCF_001447785.1 Gekko japonicus | reverse complement strand
CTGCTATTTGTAAAGCCTTATCAGAAAGCCACTTTGTTTTCTTGCATTTCTTTTTCTTTGGGATGGTGGTGATTGCTGCCTCCTGTACAATGTCACGAACCTCTGTCCATAGTTCTTCAGGCACTCTATCAAATCTAGACCCTTGAATCTATTCTTCACCTCTACTGTATTTTCATCAGGGATGTGATCTAGGTCAAACCTGAATGGCCTAGTGGTTTTCCCAATTTTCTTCAGTTTAAGTCTGAATTTTGCAATGAGTAGCTCATGATCTGAGCCACAGTCAGCTCCAGGTCTTGTTTTTACTGACTGGATAGAGCTTCTCCATCTTTGACTTCAAATTATATAGTCAATCTGATTTTGGTGTTGCCCATCTGGTGATGTCCATGTGTAGAGTCGCCTCTTAGGTTGTTGGAAAAGGGTGTTCGCTATGACCAGTGTGTTCTCTTGACAAAACTCTGTTAACCTTTGCCCTGCTTCATTTTGCTTTCCAAGGCCAAACTTGTCTGTTATTCCGGTTACCTTTTGACTTCCTACTTTAGCATTCCAGTCCCCTATGATGATGAGGACATCATTTTTTGGTGTTAGTTCTAGGAGGTGTTGTAGGTCTTCATAGAACCGGTCCACTTCAGCCTCTTCTGCATCAGTGGTTGGGGCATAGACTTGGATTACTGTGATGTTGAATGGTTTGCCTTGGAATCGGACCGAAATCATTCTGTCATTTTTGAGATTGTATCCCAGGACTGACTTTTGCACTCTCTTGTTGACTATAAAGGCCACACCATTTTTTTCTACGCGATTCCTGGCCACAGTAGTAGATATAATGGTCTTCTGAGTTAAATTTGCCCATTCCTGTCTACTTTACTGATTCCTAAGATATCGATGTTCAGTCTTGCCATCTCATTTTTGACCTCGTCAAGCTTACTTTGATTCATAGGTCTTACATTCCAGGTTCCTGTGCAGTATTGTTCTTTGCAGCGTCGGACTTTCCTTTCACCATCAGACACATCCACAACTGAGCGTCCTTTCGGCTTTGGCCCAGCCACTTCACTCTTTCTGGGATTACTTGTACTTGCCCTCTGCTCTTCCCCAGTAGCATATTGGACACCTTCCGACCTGAGGGGCTCATCTTTCGGTGTCATATCTTTTAGCCTTTTGATACTGCCCATGGGGTTTTCTTGGCAAAAATACTGGAGTGGGTTGCCATTTCCTTCTCCAGGGGATCACGCTTGGTCTGAGTTCTCTGCTGTGGCCTGTCTCTCTTGGGTGGCCCTCCACGGCATAGCCCACAGCCTCATCGAACCACGCAAGCCCCCTCACCATGACAAGGCAGTGATCCATGAGGGGGGGAGAGGGGGGAGCACTCATCAAAATCTTTGACATGACAGAATGTATGTCTTAGTTCCTCCTACTCTGCTTCTTTCCCAGATAAATGGCATGCAGGGACAAGAAAGAGAAAAATAAGGAATAGGGGGCAGTTAATCCACTTTCTCTCCAGTTCTACGCAAAGTGGCCGTCTGGTGTGTAGCATGCACTGAAAGAAGGGAGACCTAGGGTGGGTATCCATTAAAATGTTTAAATCAAAAAGGGGGTCGTCACATTGATAGATTCTGAGAACTGCTGTTGTAAAGGAATTATAGTTACTTGCTATGAGTTTGTCCATTATTATATGATTTTGTCCATTATTATAAAAGGTATCTAACTACTTTCTAAAGAAAATAGAACAAAAACTGTCATTCTTTCCCCAGATCACAGGCAAAACACCTATGAAAATGCTTCCAAAGCAAAGAGTAAGCTCTAGTAAATCACATGCTAGATAAAAGCCTTTTTCCACTCGGGGAAAAGTACCACCACGAATATTATAGCAGTATAATCCTAAACAGAGTCACACCCTTCTAACTCCATTGAAGTCAATGGGTTTAGAAGGGTGTGTCTCAGTTTAGGAGTGCATTGTAACGTGAAGTCAACAGCAGAGGATTAGACAAATTTACTTTTAAACATTCTTGAGATAATTTCTTTCTGCTGTCAGACTTTTTCACTACAGTACCCCTCTGACTTAAGAAAGCTGTCTGGAGACAGCTGGGTATTGGATTCCTTAAGACAGCAAACAGATTGTTAGAAAGTGAAACACCAAAAAAAACAGAACATGGCTGCTGGAGGCATTCTGAGGACTCCACAGAGAAATATGATGCCCTTAAAAACAACAGCTGAAGCTTAAGGGAAAGCTGGAATATATTCTATTTAAAAACAATTCTCCTTCTATAACAGACCTCTCTCGATTGGTACTATCTGGTCCACATTTACATTTTTGTAGAAGCATCTTAAAAACTGAAACTCAGAAGGAAAACACTTTACAGAGAAGGTCAGGGAACAAAGCACTGGGAAGCCTAAATGCAAATCCTCTCAGATATGAAGTTGACTTGATAGCTTTGGCATCACTGTTCCTCAGCTTTGCACACCTCATAGTGGTGGAGCCAGCATGGTGCGATGGTCAGAGTGTTGGACTAGGATCTGCCAAGACCCAGGATCCAATCCCCTCTCTGCCATGGAAGCTCGCTGGGTGACCTTGGGCCAGTCACTCACTCTCAGTTTAACATAACTCAGAGGACTGTTGTAAGGATAAAATGAAGGAGAAGGAAAGGATGTTGTGAACCATGTTGGGTCTACACAGGGGAGAAAAGCGGGCTATAAATATCTGAAGAAATAAATGAACTGTAAGCCCTAGGTGGGCTCCCCAAGTTCTTTGAAGAAAGGCAATTTAAAAAAAATACAGAATCCTCCAGTTATTCAACTAAAGAGTCATCATCGAGGTTTGTGTACTATGCCATGAAGTCCAGTTGAGTTATGGCAACCCCACAGGGTTTTTGTGGTGTATTCAGTCTTGACAACTGAATGTATGTAAACTCTCTGATTGAAACACCATGTGAAGCTTTCGTCCTGGGCTAGGATCCTAATCCCTCAATTACAATTGGTAGCCCAGGAAGGGCCAACCAATCACCAACCTCCAGTTCCCTGAGAGGGAACTCTTGTGATTGGACCTTATCTTTACAATCTTATAGGTTGTTATTGTGAAATAGGGCGTGGCTATATTAACCAGGAGAGTTTAAAAGTAGAACAGCTTCAATATAAAATCTGTTCTGGCTATTCAAGTTGATCTGTTGGAGTTGAGTTACGAGTTGCTGAATAAAGCTGAATCTTTAGCTGAATCACTCTCTGACTCTTTGTTAAGTAGCTGACTTAATTGGCGACGAAGGTGGGATTTTAGGATGGGGAGGCAGCCCCACTTAAATCAATCCCACGACGGACAACAACGAGCATCGCGCCATGGCCGATCCACAGCAGGCACCGCCAGATCTGGTGGAAGCGCCTGCCGTGATGGCCAGTAGCCAGAAGTTTGAGGCATTCGAACCCACAACTGAGGACTGGGATGCATACCTGACACGGTTCAAGTTCCACCTCGAGGCGAATGACATCACGACCGAAGCCAAGAAGCGGGCAACCCTCCTGAGCTTTTGTGGCAAGAGCGTGTTTGACATTGCCCGGTCACTGGTCGCACCAGTGGACATCAAAACGGTGCTGTTCAAGGATCTTACGGAGAAGCTGAAAGCTCACTTCTCATTTCAGCTTTCAGAGATTGCTTGCCGGCATGCATTTTATAAAAGGAGCCAGGCAGCCAACGAGTCAGTGGCTGAGTATGTGGCGGCGTTACGCAAGGCTGCACGACCCTACAACTTCGCGGACATCGACGAGGCCCTCTGAGACTGGCTAGTGTGTGGCATGAGGAACGCGAGGCTGCAACAGAGGTTGTTCGCCCGCACTACCCTGATGTGGGCTGTCACATACACTGAGGCCGTCGCCGCAGAGGCAGCCGACAAGTCCACAAAAGAGGTCCGTCAGCGGCTGGCATCGACAGAGCAGCGTGTACACCACCAAGCTTCCAGCAACGAGGCCGATGACGCTAACGAGGATGTCTATGCAGTAAAGGTGGGAGCGGACAAGTGGACCAGAGTGAAGCCTGCAGCCAGCCCGGCATGCACCGGTTGTGGCGGGAACTGTTGACCTGTGCGTCATTTCTGTGATAAATGCATGTATGTTTGTGGTTGCTGACACACATGCACACACATGGACCGTGGTTGTGAATCCCTATGGCTTGGGAGAAAGCTGCTTTGCTTTGAGATGCTGTGACTTGCAAAACTCCTGGCCTGCTGTTTATGCTAATGGAGTTTGGCACACAGACACAGCTCAGCTGGGGAAGAAGCTGCTTCGCCATTACTGGCAGTACAAAACAACAACTGGCATGGATATATCCACCACTGATGAACGTTCGGTAAACACGTAACCCTTGGCATCTGGTTTGCATCAAAAAGGACAGTTTCCTGTTGAATGGTCGTTTTATGGCTTGAGACCAAGCCACATCGCTCTACAGATCAAAGGTTGCCTTGGTACCATCTTCACACCTTTGACCAGATGCATCCCCTGAGTTAAAGGTTTAGATTTCAACATTGCCCACTCCTCTTAGGTAGGCACGTCATTATTAAATAACCAATAGTATAGAGTCCTGGGACAGACCACAGGTGGGAAGGGCAAGGAGGATGGCACCACTGCCAGCCCCCAAGAGCCCCCCTATATAAAGTGAGGTTCAACAGTTTGAACCCCGCTAGCCATCTTCTTCACTAACTAAGCAACTTATAGTCTTGCTGCTATTGTAATCCTTTGTTTCCTCTCTGACCTCGTGGACTGCAGCCTAGAGGTCCACACATGTTTCGCTGGTTCCAATCGTGTGCAGTAGAGTACTTATAGTTAGCCTGTTTATTTCACCTATTCTTCATTGGGAAGATCAAGCCTCTGATCAGATAAGTATTTGCTACTCCCTTCCCCATACCTTTAGCATAAAAGTAACTATTTGCTATTTCTGTAATAACTGAGGATCTTGCGTGCGTGCGTGTGTGTATGAATCTGTTTTTACGTATGTATGTGAAGTAGAGTTAGGAAATAAAAGGAACCAATTGCTTTCACCAGATATTAGTCTCGTCTCCATTTGTAAACCGGACTTCCTCCGAGGGTTGCGCATCCTGTATACACTGGGCATTACTACCGCAGAATTAATATATCATAACGCATCTTCCGTAGATAAGGCAGGCAGGCCAACAGAACCACCCTCGCAATCAATGTTGGGCCAGAGACATCGTGTGTCGAGCGTGTGGATGGCGGGGGCCATCTAGCATGAGTCTGCAGATCGCAGAGAAAATCATCGCTAGCATCTTCGCACAGGAACCAGTGATCTCAAGCAGCAGTAAAGGAAACCAAATGTCAGATGACCACTAGCCTGTCGTCCGCATCGACCGTCCTTCGCACCGGCTGTCAGGGGAAGATCCACATCACCCTCCACCTAGATGGTGTTCTGTGCAGCATGGAGGTCGACTCATGATCATCAGTTACAGTAATCTCAGCGAAGACGTGGCAGCAGCTGTTTCCAACCCGAAGTCGGCGGCGGCTGAAACCAGCGGACACGAGGGTATCCGATTTTCAAGGAAAACATATTCCTCTGGCGGGAAGGGATACGTTCAATGTTGAATTCAAGGGAAAATGTGCTGTGTTATCTCTGTTGGTTGCTGAAGGGGACCGGGTTAACCTACTTGGCCTGGATTAGTTCAAACCCCTGGGTATTAGAACTTCAGGTGTGAATAACGTTGCTGAGAATAAATGGGCATTGTTGTATGCTGAGTTCCCTGAAGTATTTGGGGGTGGCCTGGGAAGGTACAACGGGCCCCCAATTTTGTTTGAACTAGATCCCTCTGTGACCCCGATTAGACTAAAGTATCGGAAGGTACCCATTTCACTCAAACCCCAAATCGAAGCAGAGCTGGACAAGCTAATCGAACAGGGGATGCTTGAGCCGGTACCATTTAGCAGGTGGGAAATCCCCACAGTAACGCCTGTAAAACCTGACGGGTCTGTAAGAATATGTGCAGACTATAAGTGCACCCTTAATCGTGCCTTACAACAGCACTCATACCCTGTCCCTGTCATTAGCCATATCGTGGCATCTCTGGGGGGGAGGGAAAGTATTTGCAAAGCTTGACTTAGCGCAAGCATACCAGCAGCTGCCAGTGACAAAAGAGGCAGTGGAAGCCCAAACAATAGTTACCCACCGAGGAGCATTCAGGGTAAAGAGACTCCAGTTGGGGTAAATGTCGCCCCAGGGATTTTTCAGGGTCTCATGGAAGGGTTACTCCGAGGGGTGCCTGGCACTGTTCCGTATTTTGATGACGTGCTGATTGTAGGGAGGTCTGGTCAGGAGCTTATGGAATGAGTGAGATCAGTGCTTGAGCGTTTTAAGTCAGGTGGTCTAAAGGTAAAGCGGTCAAAGTGCCTGGTGGGGGTCCCAAGTGTGGAATTTTTGGGATTCCAAATGGACGAAAGTGGTGTCCACCCCACAAAGGACAAAGCGGTGGCAATCAAGAATGCCCTGCGACCCCTAAACAAAAAAGAGCTCCAGTCCTTTTTAGGACTGTTAAATTTCTATCATGCATTCTTGCCACACAAAGCGTCAGTGGCAGCACCCTTACATGCGCTCCTACACAAGGATGCAAAATGGAGGTGGGGCTCTGAACACGAGTAGGCTTTCAAGGGAGTTAAAGCCTTGTTATCATCAAAAGCTGTATTAACGCATTATGATGAACAGAAACTGCTAGTGCTAGCAGCTGACGCATCCCCGTTTGGGGTGGGGGCGGTCCTAAGCCACTTAATGCCGGACGGCAGTGAAGCCCCCACTGCATTTTATTCAAGGTCGCTATCTGCGGCGGAAAAGAATTATGCTCAGATTGATAAAGATTGATAAAGAGGGTTAGAGACATACGGAAATCTTGACATATTGTTTGCTTGATGTTCTTCTAGCTCACAACAAAAGAGAAGCAGCTTTAAAGAAGATTTTAAAAAATCACCTTCTCTTCCTTCCTTATTTCCATCCCACACACCAAATAAATGTCATTGCTTTATTGATACCAAGGGGGTACTTGGTTTTTAAAAACTTCTCTGGCTATTAACACGAATAAGGACGGCAAACCTTAAGATAAAATTTTATAATCCAAATACAACATAAATAGGTTGAAACAAGGGTCACATTCATTTTAAAAAATCAAATCGGAATCTAAATAACTTCGTATATTATGAATATTGTGGATGACCCAGGCTAGCCTGACCTTGTCAGATCTCAGAAGCTAAGCAGGGTTGGCCCTGGTTAGAACTCGGATGGGAGACCACCGGGGGGGAATTCCAGTGTCGCCCTGGAGAGGAAAGTGACGACAAACCACTTCTGCTCATCTCCTGCCTTGAAAACTGTTAAGTCGGCTACTTAACAAAGAGTCAGAGAGTGATTCAGCAAAAGATTCAGCTTTATTCAGCAACTCGTAACTCAACTCCAACAGATCAACTCAAATAGCCAGAACAGCTTTTACATTGAAGCTGTTCTACTTTTAAACTCTCCCAGCTAATATAGCCACACCCTATTTCACAATAACAACCAATAAGATTGTAAAGATAAGGTCCAATCACAAGAGTTCTCAGGGAACTGGAGGTTGGTGATTGGGTGGCCCTTCCTGGGCTACCAATTGTAATTGAGGATCCTAGCCCAGGTCGAAAGCTTCACATGGTGTTTCAATCAGAGAGTTTACATACATTCAGTTGTCAAGATTGAATACACCACGGATTCCTCCCCCCTAAGTAAAAACACACATTAACATTCATAGTCACTTAAATACGTTGGTGCACGGTGCACAAGCAATGGGTGCGTAGCTGTGCAGGCTCAGGACATGACTCTGCTTGGGGGGCTCTGTTTGACTCACTGTTCCCTGAGTAAGGTACACTTTCGTCTGCAGTTGCAGCCTCGAAGGTAGGGGTCTGCCCCTACCTTCGAGGCTGCAATTCTTCTGGATGAAGGGATTCTGTTATGGATCAAAGGGTTTCCATATGAAAGTGTCTCAGCCGCACATGTCTGTTTAGAAATTTTAAATCCAGGATCGCCCTCCAACTGCCATTTCTTTTGGGTACTGTGAAGAAGATGGAGTAGACTCCGTGACCCCGCTCTTCTACTGGTACAGGTTCAATGGCTTGAATGTTGAGCAAGTGACGGATGGCCTCTACAGTTCTTGATAGTTTGGCAGCATCTTTTATTGGTGGAGAGATAAGGAAGCAATCCGGGGGTCTGACGAGAAACTCTATGGAGTACCCTTTGTGTGTGATTTCCTGCGACCACGCGTCTGCCGCTGAGTCTGTCCAGGCTTGCTGGAAAAGAAGGGGCCGACCCCCTACAGGAGCATTTTTGCAGTCTCTGCCAGATTTGTCCTCTCTGGGGGGAAAAGATCTGCCTGCTCTGTTGAAGAATGAGCTTCTTCTGAAGGCCTGTCTAGATGGTCCCCAAGAAGGACGTCTGCCCTACCTGTTAAAACGAAAGGATGACCTCTGGCCTCGAAAGGAAAAATTTGTTGGTCCCCTGCGGTCTGATCTACCTAACGATCTCGGCATAGCTTTCTTCTTGTCCCTTGTCTCAATAAGGACTTTGTCCAATGCGTCACCAAAGAGTCTGTCTCCTTGGAAAGGGTATGCCGCAACAATGCCTTTTGCATGTAAGTCAGCTTGCCAGGCCCTCAGCCATAGGGTTCTTCAAGCAGCCACTGTAGAAGCCAGAGCTCTGGAAGAAAACACCATCGCATCTAAGGTGGCATCAGCGGAAAATGAAGAGGCCTGAAGTAGTCTATTGGCTCCCTCAGCCATTCTTTTGTTAGATTCTGGAATAAGTTGGATCATCTTTTTGGACCAGGCAATGGAGGCTCTGGCCACCACTGTAGCCGTGGCTGCTGCTCTAATAGCCATTGCTGTGGCCTCATGGGCCTTTCGTAGCGCGAAGTCTGCTTTCCGGTCCAGGGAGTCTTTGACTGAACCTTCTCCGTCCTCTGAAAGGAGGCCAGACGTTTGAAGTGCTGCAATATGGGGACCTGTAAAAGCTTGTCGGTAAAGTTAGACAAGGTATACAATTTTTTAACATTGGAAGGACATTGTTTGTTTGCCATGGGTTTAGCCCATTCCTTGACTAGTTGCTTCTCCAAAAACTCAAGAAATGGGAAAACCTTTTCAAAACCCGGGGTTCTGGGAAAATAGTCTTTGCTACCCCTGGGTCTAGATTCATCTGATTGTTTTGAGTTGTCAGTGCCCTCTGATTTTGGTTTGGGAATGAGATCTAGGGCTGACATAGTCTTTTTTAAGAGATATAAGTAATCCTCTGGTTTGAAAAATCTCATTGAGGGTTCAGGAACCTCCATCTCCTCTTCTTCCCCCTCCTCATCAGAGAAAAATTATCCCTCTTCTCTATCCTCTACTTCACTATCTCCCATTTGGGAATTGTCCCAAGCCATGTCTTCCCTATTAGAACAATGATGTTCCTTTCTGGCCGCCTTAGTTGGCCAGCGTGTTCTCTCAGACTCGAGGTATGGGTCTGTCAGGGTGTCCTGAGCACAGAGGCCAGTATGCGTATGGGAATGAACTGAGCAAAAGGCCTGTGGGGGGGAAACACGATGAATGGCGGCCACCTCCTCCCTCATGGCTTGTCTGAGGAACTGCATCACCTCAGGTGTTAATATCCCACTCACGCCTTTGCCGGAGTTACTCACTGTTACGTCGGGAGCAGATTCCGTCTGAGAAGTACACCCTGTTCCGGATCCTTGTGCGCATGGGATTGCCGTGAATGAATCTGAGCTCATGCCTTGGCTTATGGAAGCAGTGACAGCCGCCCCGCAGCCTCTCCCGGTCTCCTCCGGGGTTCGAGATTTATCCGGTCGTTTTAAAATGGCGCCTGCCTCGTGGTCAGGAGGTGGAGAGTGGGGGCGCTTTTTGGCCCGTTTCTCCTTAGATTCTGTGGTGCACACTTTGGTGGAGGGGGTGGGAGAGACCTCTCTCCCTCTCCGGAGCTCTTCTTGCGCCGGCATAAGGACGTCTCCTCGTTCCGAGTCGGAAAAGAAACCGTCCGAGTCTTCCCGATCCGACATGCCCCGGCCAGAGCGTCGGTGGGGGGAAAGGAGAAGATTGAGGTAGAAGTGAAGCGAAAATATAGATCGGGCAGGGAGAAGGTGAGGATAAAATAAAGGCAAAAAAGAGAAATAAGAAGAGTAGAAAAATGGCTAGGTAGCAAGGTTTTTTGAAGGAAAAAGCACGAGTGCTAACGAAGTGCTGCGCTCCCTTTAGAGGCAGGAACGAAACTCGAACTAAGGAGCAAAGCCACCTAGAGGACAGGAAGTGAAGTTTTGTTCCTGCCTCCCTAAGGAAGGGGTTGGAAACACCCAACAAGATGTCCTCCGCTCAGTGGGAGAATGGCTGCTTTGGAAGTGGACTCTATGGCATTACACCCTATTGACCTGGAGTTCACAACACTATCCTTACCTTTCAACAAAAGCAGTTCAGGTTTTGAAAGGGGCATTCACAACCACTAACCTGTCATTTTTAGCCCAGAAAGGGTTAAAGCATGTTACTATCCTACCACACATCAGAACACCTTGAGTCTCGGTGAGAAAAGCAGACTATAACGTAAATAAATGAATAAATATCCTTCTTATCCCTCAACAGCATGATGCAGATTATTAAACCATTGCAGGATGAGCTCATCTCAGAGTAGCTTGGTCCATTTGGCCTCACAATTGCTGTGCAGGGGGAGGGGCCAGTCCAATGTGTCATGGATGTAACCACAATTCTTTCAAGAATTCATTTTGAACTTTGGGGTATGAGCTCTCGAGAGCCAAAGCTCCTTTCATTAGATATAACTCTTTCACCTGATGAAGCGAACTTTGACCCTTGAAAGCTCATATCCCCAAAATCCTGTTGTCTCTAAGGTGGTACTGGATTCGAATCTACCTGTTCTACTACAGACAAACATGGCTACCTCTGAAACTATCACTGAAACAGCACTGAATGACCAAGGTATGTACTGAAAACGTCTGTAGACAGTCATGTTGGTCCACAGATTTGAGATTACAAAAATTAATATCTTTACACAATTATGAAAGAGCTTATCAAAATCAACTATCAAATCTTAGCCCCCCTACATACAATAAACATCAGAAAGTCAAGCACCAGAGTTCTCTCACTTTCCATTGGATTTTTCCATGTAACGATGCAAAGCAAAGACCAAAGCAATTTAAATTGGGTGAAAGTGAGCTCATACCAGCAAGCAAGCTTCTTTAGCAACCAAAAATAGGGGGGAGGGAGATTATATTATTATTATTACATGTTTATACCGCTTGTAGCCAAAGCTCTCTGGGTGGTTTACATCAAATAGAAAACAATAATTTATTTCATTCCATTTATATCCCACCCTCCCCGCACGCAGGCTCAGGGCGGCTAATAACATATAATAGATAAAAACATTAAACATTAAACACTAAAAAAGGACACACAACTGTCACTCCTGAGTCCTTGAAACACCATCAGGAAGTCAAGCATTAGCTAGACTGGAAACTTCCATAGATATTTAACTTTCCACAAGTGTGTAAAACAGAATGCTACAGAACTTTTTATTCAAGACTTTTTTCTTTGTTAAAAAAATCAGGTATTAATGTACAAACATTTTCTGAATATGACACGTGGAGTATTCCCCACAAAATAAATATCCAAAACAGCTTTTTTTTTTTAGAGAAAAGGGGGGGCAGGAGTTTTACACAAACGGATTATGTTCAAGTCTGGGGGGGGGGGGATTAAAAAACTGTTGGGAAATCAGAACATGAAAGCCTGCCTCTCTCCCATCATCACCAAGAAATTTAGCACCAACCAGCAGCTGGTTTTAGGCATCAACTTGCTGTACTGGAGAAGATGGACTTGCAGCCAGATTGCTTTGCTACATAATGCTGTTTCATTCAGCAGGCTTCTGATCAACCAATCCAACATGATAAACTATAATTATGTAGGGCTGTCTGGACCTGCCTACAGTGAGGACGGCAACACGGGGCATGCTTGGAGTGCCAAATGCCCTCCAGAGGACAGAAGAATGAATGGCCCACATTTACATTTGTATGGGAGAAGGCACATTTGTATTTCCTAGCTCCCCTCTGAAAGAGACAGAGGGACAGGGGCTGAAACCTGGAGTTTTAGCTGGAGGCAAAAGTGCCAGAATTGATGTGCGACCTCGGCAGCAGGGAGGAGAGAAAGAAGAAAATCAGGAGGAAGCATCCGAGTTCTTTTCCTTTCCTCCACAATATAGTTACACCAGGATTGCACAAACCTGGGACCTACCACGCCAAATGCTGTCAAATATCAAACGCAGCACTTAATTTCTGCATGTCAGGCTAGCGTCACAAGCATGATTTAAGGCTTTCCAAGCAGGAAACTTTTAAGTTGTATTCTGTGAGGGATGGGGAGAAGGAAAGGGGAGGCAGAGAAGCCCAGCAACAATCTGTTTGCACCAACGAAGGATACATTTCTGCTTGCTGGGACATCTGAAAGCAGCTTTAGCCCCAAACCCCAGTTTGCAAGCTTGCTTCTAAACCTGGCTACACTAGGGCTTGATGCTAATAAATCGGTGACAATACACTAACTATAGTTGCCTCTAAAACAGAAAGAGAGAGAGGAAACACTCTTGCAAGATGGGCACAGGACACTCCCAGTCCATATTTAGGCAACCAAACAGTATTAAATACGCCCCAAGCTTTAGCTGCTATGCTATAACAGAACATTTACTCATACTTGTCACATATACAGAAAACCAGTATACAAAAAGTAAAAATCAGATCTATATGGATCTTCAGGGCTTTTCTTACATACATCCCCGTACACACATACAGAAGCCTGCATCAGACCACTGAACAGTGCAGTGCCCTTCAATTGTACCATAAAAATCACATCATGACCACACACTTTAGACAAGTCTTTTTTTTCTCTTTCTCCCTCTCATCAGGCCAAATCTGAAAGCCAGGAAACTATCAAATCTACAGTTCTACAAAATCCTTCTCACTCACCCCATCCCTTACCAAACTATAATTAGGCAGTAGGCAACACAGCAAAGGCCCAGCTCCGAGCAAAACTTCACCTCCTGACCCAGCCTTCAGATACTACCCACTACTACAATTGGAAGCCAGTAGTTGGGGTTCTGTTGGCCTTTTGAGTCTCTAATTGGTCAATAATTCCATAAGAATCTATGTACCAATCTTGTCTTATTTTAATACTAGGAAAAAGGCCCGTTGTGGAAATAAATACAACGACCTCTAGAAAGAGGCTCTGGGTGGGTGCCCCGGCCGTGGACACTCAGGGTTAATTTGCTGTGGCGACCTCAGCAGGGTATAATGACACTGAGTCCACCATTTTCTCCAGAGGAACTGATCTATGCTACCTAAAGAACAGTTGTAATTTTGAGTGAGCTCCAGCCCTCCCCTGGAGATTGGCAATGATGGTTCCCCGGAAGGGAATAGTTGGTTTGGAGGGTGGAATCTATGGCTTTGTACCTGTCCGAGGTTCCACGCCTCCTGAAACCTTACCCCCTCCAGGCTCCTTCCCTCACACCTCCAGGAATTTCCCACCTGGAGTTGGCAACCCTATCTCCTGCCCAGCCAATCATCAACCTACCTTTATTTCCCCCTCACTCTTCACCTTTCCACCCCCCACACACCTGCACCCTCTCCCGTGCTCTGAAGCCCTGACTGCTACGTCACATTGGCTGTCATACAGGGGCCACCTCAGCAGCATATAAGGATACAGAGCCCACCATTTTCTCCAGGGGGACTGATCTCTGCCATCTGGAAAGCACTTGTAATTCTGAGTGATCTCCAGCTCTCACCTGGAGATTGGACACATTTTACCTCAGAACAGCAAGCTGTTTAGAATGTTAGAGGCAAAAGCCAATCAAGTCGCATATGCAACGACCTCTGTGTTCCAATGAGGCTGCATATGCAAATAACCTCTGTGTTCTGACTGGCTATGGGGGGGAGAGGAACAGCAAACTGTTTAGAATGTTGGAGGCGAGACTCAAGCAATGCACCCAGTGGATAGGGACAGATTCTGAGTGACACACCAGGGTGCCAACCAATTCCGGAGCATGTGGAATGTTCTAGAGAAATGCCACCACCATTCCGCTTTTATTTATAAGGGAGATGCCCCGCACTCTCTTTCTGTACTTTTCCGTGGGCAACCAAGTGTTGTGTCCTGGCAAGGAGCCTATAAGAATGGGGTGGGAGGAAGCCCTCTAGCTGAGAATGTAGGGAAGAACTTGGCTGAGGTCCAGAAAGACAATATTTAAGAACACAGATTATTAGATGTAAATGCCATTTAGTGGGAAATGGCCCGGAAGTGGATAATAGCTTGCTTGCTTTCCTAACCCACTTTTCTTAGGTTCTTGGGAGACTGACTGTGTTCTATCTTATTTTCTTAGAAAGCAACACTTAACAAAAGCAGGATGGGCAGGCAGATGTCCAAGCCCGAAGAGCGAGAGAGAAAAAGACAGAAACGGGGGAGGGGGGGTGCTTGGCAGGGAGGCAAGTAGGCAACACCACAAGTAGAAACAAAGAATATGAGAAAAGCCGATTCAGACAAACATTCCATTTTTGCAAATGAAACACAGTTCACTGGAACAAAGATTCTCAGATTTAAGAAGACAGTTACAAGGAATCTTCTTATAAAAATAATCTTTCTTGATACTCATTTTAACTCCCCACTCCTAAGATTTAAAGCAAGGGCTCTCTGAGTATAAAGGATCAGCCGTAACCTCAGTTGCTGAATCAGCACTTGCCTTTCAGACTTCTCATCAGAAACCAGACATCTTTTTGTGTTTTCTCCAGTTACTCTAAAAATGCAAAGCCTGCCTTTAAAATTAATAAAGGCCTAAAGCCAAACTAATCTAAACCCCATCAGATAAAGATATAAAACAGACACAAAATCCCACAGGCAATCTTCGTGATAGCTCTGAACTTGATCCAATTCAGGAGTTAGCACCACATCACTCACACGGAGTCCAAAAGGAGATTTCTTGTGCAATGAATGTGCTGCTTCATCAGAAGTCCCAGGATTGTGGCTTACAATTTATTAAAGGTTTTAGTCTTCTTGGCTGCATGTGCGTATATGGTTTTCAGTAGACAGCAAGTTTTAAGATATTCTCCCCACACCCAATGCAAAATGGAATTTATTTTGAAAGGACGTTGCAGTGTCCACTTGCACAAAACAGCTTTTTACATGTAGGACGAGTCTATCAATGGTGCATAGCCACAACAGACTGAAAATACAACCTTCTTGATCAGAGCCAAGTACTGGTGACTAGAAGCAGCAGCCTGCGTGTCCAACAGAAGGGACAGATGCCATCATATTGCCTGGTTTGTGTGTCTCCCTCAAGAATCTAGCTGCTGTCAGACACAAATGCAGGGAATGTGTCACTGGTCAATCCCACAAAACAATTGCCTTGATTGTTTAGACCAAACAGCCATGTATAATGCATATTCTATGCAGAGCTACACCCTTCTGCGCCGAGTGACTTTAGCGGACTCAGGAGGGTGTAACTCTGCATAGGATTGCACTGTTAAGTCACCAAGAACAGCCGGATACCTTACAAGAGCTCCCATAATGCCAGCCCTCATTCTCTGCTGTTTGTCCCGAGGGTCGAGCGATCTTAAGTTTAGCAAATTTAACCATGGAGTTTTATGTGACATGGCTGGCAGGTATCGAAACAGATACTTTATGAAAAGTTTGGGTCCAAGTTAGTGGACATCACTGCAACCTGTAGCAGTGAATTGTACAGCCTGAGCTTACTACCAAAATTCTTTCACTAGGTGTGCACTTATAGCTTTGTGACAGAGAATGCATTTTAGATTTTTCCTTTCTACTCTTACCACACAGGTTTTTATGCCCATTTGGTTTGTTTGCTTTTTAAAAAATTTAATAGTGTGACACTAAAAGGAGACAAATTCTTAAACTCTTTGGTTCAGTACAGAAATTCTGAAGGCCATCCCCCCCCCCACCACCTTTAATCAGTCTCTGAGCCCACTTAATGATTTTTGAAGGCCTGGATGAAGGGTTTCCTTATCTGAAATTCATCTACGTGGTAGAACATGACCTCTGTTTAAGGAATGTAATTCCCACTGGCTATTGCCTTAACATCTGCACTTCTTCAGTGGCAATTACTTGTCTGCCCCAGGATTAACAAATGAAGCTTGGGATGAAAGGGGGCAGGGGAGAAAAAGTAAGTGACAAAGCATTGATGCAGGTCATGGGACTGGGCATGTGGTTGGCTGAGCCCAACAGAGGATGCAGGAGACATTGTCATGGGGCAGGAGACCCCTTCCCCAGGGCAAGCTGCTAGCAGCAGACTGTCATGAAAAAACCCAGTTCCTAGCTCTCACAGCGGCATTTTGCTCATTATCAATAATTCACACTTCCATCTTCCACACTTCCGGCGTGACATGCAAAGCAGGAGCTGTCCCTTGACTGGCTATCAGCACATTTCCCTGCAGGTCTGATGGGCAGTTCCCTGTTTTCGCAAGGTGTCTTTAAAAAAAGTAGAAAGAGGAAGGAGGGCTTGCCCACAGTGCCCGATTATGTGGCATCTCAGAATCCCCCTTCCAGAAGACAAGTGGAGAAGCAACAACAAAACAGCCTAGGTTGGAATGGGCGGGATACAAATCTCTCCCTTATATATAAAGCCGTAGTGGGGCCCAATGTTCCAATTCACACCAACAGTGTTTGGAGGCTTGAAGTGTCAGTCAGAAGACACTGGCTGGGTTGCCTGGCTGCTTTGTGTAGTCCCGCCCACGTCAGCCCCGGCCAGAATGTTCAGCTCAGTCTGCTCTGGGCCTCTGACAGGAGAGGACCATCTGCAGACTGAGCACAGGGACGGGGCTTCTACGGCTGGGCCGCTTCAGCCCACTCTTCTCTGATTGGGCCAGCGTTTCAAGGTCATTTGCATATGGAAGCTGATTGGACTTCACTCCATTCCACACCTCAAACTCCCTCCCCCCCTCCGCAACAGTTGGCATTGTCAGTTGCATATGGGACCTGCTGAATTCTGAGGTAAAATATGTCCTCACTCACAACACATCACTTCCCCTTCAACAGAAACAAACCCAATAACACAATCATGCCACACCACAAAACAGAGAGATCACACCACAAGCAGAATACTACAAGGCAAAAAATGATAGGAAACGGTGCCAGCAGTCATCCCATTTCTGCCACAGATATGTAACTGAGAGCACTTCAGAGGATGGTGTGCAGGTCCCAGGTTCATGTTTTAAAAGCTGCCTGGGGGTTTATGGACCATTCACACACTTTCAACCTTAACATACCTCATAGGTTAGTTGTGCGGATTATATGGGGGAGAGGAGAATGATGTCAGCTGCTTTGGTTCCCACTGCAGGGAAAGACTGCCCTTTCCCTAGGCAGAGGCTGCGGGGGGGGATGTAAACCTGAAAACAGACAGGCAGATAAAGGTAGGCTGATGG
>NW_015173701.1:52842-58707 GCF_001447785.1 Gekko japonicus | reverse complement strand
GCAGGAGCATCCCTATGGAAGCTGCCTGGGTGATTACGGACCAGCCACAGACTTTCTGCCTAACCTACCTTACAGCGTTGCTGTACAGATCGCAAAGCCAAAGAGAATGAGGTAAGCTGCTTTGCTCCCCGCTAATGAGAAAGACAGAATTTTGCCTAGAAAGAGGCTGCTGAGAGGGGTGGAGATAAAGTTGCCAGCTTTAGGAATGGAAATTCCTGGAGATTTGAGGGGTGGAGCCTGGGTAACAATTGTTGCCACTCTCCAGGTGAGGGCCAGAGATCACTCAAAATTACAACTGCTCTTCAGGTAGCACAGATCAGTCCCTCTGGAGAAAACAGTGGACTGTCATTAGACCCTGCTAAGGTCACCACAGCAAATTGACACTGCCCAAAGCCAGAGCACTCTCCCAGAGCCTCTTTCTAGATTCCGTTGTATTTATTTCCACAACGGGCCTTATTTCTAGTCAATAAAATAAATAAATAAAAATAAACAGGGAAGGATCCCCAAATGCTAGATTTTGCATTTTTGGATTCTCTGCTAATCCCCTCCCATTGGAGCTTCATTCCTTTCCCAAGTTGTCCAGTGCCACAATTATCTACACATCTTGAATTTACATTCCACCAAAGTAGGGAGCTTGGCAGGGAATCAAAGCCAGACCAAACAATGGGACTAAATATAGACAGTGTGTGTACCAGGGAAGAGAAAGAGACCCACAGCTGCAGGATGCATCTGTCCAGGACTGGGCTCATTAGATAGAAGCACCCCCTTGCCTTCCTTTCTTTTCAGAGCTGGGGGAAGGCCGGGGAACCATTGCCCATATGACACTGCTCAACCGCTCCAACAGCTAAGCACAAATAACTCCTCAGGGTGACAAGTCTGTGTCCAAGCCATACCCTGAAAGTATGGAGATGACAAGTGAACTAGACAGGAAAGATTATTTTCCACCAATGCCAACTAAGTGCCTTCCTATCTTTTAGCAGAGAAAAGAGCACGCAAAGCCCATTGAGAAAGGACTATTAAAAAAGAAAGGACACACACACACTCAGAGCACAAGAGCATTTTTTCAGACCGAGAGCCACCCTTTGGAAAACCAGCGTGGTACACTGGCTGGTAAGGGAGGGGAGGCAACGTGGTATAGTCCAATCTCGTCAGTTCTCCAAAGCTAAGCAAGGTCGGTACTTGGAAAGGAAACTACCAAGGGAGGCTCCACAGAGGAAGGCCATGGCAAACCACTTGTTTCTCACTTGCCTTGGAAGTCCCCTGCTTGGGTCACCATAAGTCAGCTGTGACTTGACAGCACTTTACACACACATAGTGACGCAATATTCCCTCTAAGCTGTGGAGTCCTGTGAGCGAAAATTCTACTTCGTGAGCTACTGGCATTAAAGTTGTGAGCAAGCCATTTGGCTGCTGCATACATTAGTTTACTCTGGAGCCATCCTTCCTGAGCGAAGACAAAAATGTGTGAGCCGGAGGCTAAAAAACTGTGAGCTAGCTCACACTAACTCAGCTTAGAGGGAACACTGGTGACAGGTGTCTTGGACTTGGGTCAAGTTCTCAGGCCTGCCAACAAAAACACTGTGCGGCAGCCGTAGTTTTTGGCCTCCATTTCGTCATTCACCTCGATTACTGAGCAGCAGTAAGTTTAAGAGGTTAAGGCAGGAGGCACAGATGGGATGAGGGCAGTTCACATCCCCCCCCCCCAATGCCTCCATCAGCCAAAAAGAGCCAGGAGTCACAGACTCTAATTCTGCCAGGGTGAAGATTAATCCCCTAGGGATTAAAAATACCTGGCCTTATTAGCTTCACAGATCCGTGGAGCTTTTGAAGATTAGCAAGGGGAAGTGGAGAGAACATGGTACATCACTGCCTTTTTCACAGTGCCAGGGCAGCCCCTTTTTAAAAAACTTACTTCCCATTTTTTTAAATTATAAATGGCTCTGGAGATAGGGTTGCCAAATGTGAATCGTCTGTTGCATGAAAGCGTCTGTTGCATGCGCGCACGCGCGTCACCCGGAAGTGACGTTGCACGCTGGGGGCAGGGCCACGCCATTTGAGGGGAAAACTCTTTGTTTCCAGGTGACGCGCACACGGGGGTGGGGTTTCCCCCGGGCCCCGATTCCCGCGGAATCGGGGCTTGAAAGCGGGGGGGAAATCCACCCCCCGGGGGCATTTGGCAGCCCTACAGGTGCAGGCCTGTGCACTCCAGCCTTTACCCACTGAAATCAACTGGCACAGAATGGAGTAACTTTGCATAGGTTTGCAGTACGAAGGCTCCTTCACATCTATGCACAGGCAGTGTTTTGCTTTTGTTTCTTTGGAAGGATGAGCATTTAAACATGCAGTCTTTCACCTCAACTCTGAAGTAGTGCAGGCCCAGAAAAGGTATATCACATGACGTTTTCAGATATATAGTTTGGCAGGCAGGCGTTCTTTGAACAAGATGCAACATGTTTGTAAACTGGGGGGGTGGGACCAGGAAAAAGATAACTCATCCTGACCAATTCTGGTCATACATCATTTTGACCGTATCTTATGGTCTTTCCATGGGAACAGGAGAACACCTATTCACAAGAAACTCATTTTGCATGTGGATCACTTCCCATATAGTGCTTCTCTGGGGGGGGAAGGAGGAGGTTCTCACCCTAATCCACATTTTTAGATTTTATTCATGAGGCTCAGTAAGCCTATCTTTCTGAAAATTAAACTAACTAGGAGGTTTCACCAACACAGTCCACTCTCTGAGGCACCACATGGGGCTTTCCCAGACCAACTATGTATTAATAAATCAAAGCTAACTTCTCCAGGGGAAATGCTGGCCTAATTTGACAGGAAAAAGAAGCCTTAGCCATACAAAACGGACAAAAGGCATTTCCGTCCTAAAGGGCCGTGTGCAGATCCAGAGTTATATCTGTTTGTGACCTGAAGGTTGGAGCAAAATGGGATTACAACAAGTGGACGTAAAAAAAGGAAATGTTATTGTGGAAGAAAGCCCCAGTCAGAGGTTCAGAGAACAAGGAAGGAAGTGACTTCTCCAAGAAGGCTGTCCTCTGGTATTTCCTAGGGAACGTACGGAACACCCCATATGTTCCTTTTCGATCCTATGTCAAAAGATAAGAGCATCTTTAAAGGCTCTTTCCAGCAGATATGATTTTTCACGAAACTTTGGCTCTCGCAGCCACCCATTTGAACTTCTTGTTTTGAAGAACTTTGGTGGACTAAAAACGTTCTATAGAATAAGGCCAAGGGTGTACAACTCAAACAAAGAACAAAGAGAAGGAAGAGAGACAAGAGTTTGGGGGAAAGAATGGTGCTTGCAGCTGGGGCAATTCTGGATAAAGATATAAAATTAGGGGAAATAACTGAAATGGGGAAGAAGGGCTGTGTTTTTCCAATCTTCTTAAAGAAAGAAAGGCGCGGGGTGGGGGAGTTCAGTGTCTATTTTCAACAAAATTTAAACCTACACTACATTATTTCATTATGTATAACTAGGGCTGCCAACTCCGGTTTGGGAAATTCCTGGGGATTTGTGGGTGGAGCCTGAGGAGTGTGTGGTTGGACCGCAGCAGGGTGGAATGTTTGTTGTTTGACTTGCACCAGAAAATGGACAGGAGGAGTACCACTCTGTTGATTCCCCAGGGCATCTCAGGAGGTTTCAATACCATTGATCATCGTATAACTCTGGACTGTCTTTCCAGGCTGGGATGGGTTCTGCAGCAGTTCTGGTCCTACCATCCTACCTGGAGAGTAGGTTTCAGAAGGTAGTGGTGGGGGACAGTTGCTCAGCCCCTTGACCTTTGGCCTACGGAGTCTCACAAGGCTCCATTTTTGTCCCCAATGCTTTTTAACATTTACATGAAACCGCAGGGTGAGGTCTTCTGGAGATCTGGGCTGGGTTGTCACCAATGCTCCCTCTAAGCTGTGGAGTCTTGTGAGCAAAAATTCAACTTAGTGAGCTACTGGCATTAAAGTTGTGAGTGAGCAATTTGACTGCTGCATAAATCAGTTTGCTTTGGAGCCATCCTTCCTGAGCTGAGACAAAAATGTGTGAGTTGGAGGCTAAAAAACTGTGACTCAGCTTGGAGGGAACACTGGTTGTCACTAGTATGCAGCTCAGACTTCCAGCTGATCCTGGGAAGGCTGTAGAAACCCTGAACCATTGCCTGGAGGCAGCTTTGGAGTGGATGCAGCAGGCTCATAAACAAGCTTAATCCTGACCAGACAGAAGTGCTACTGGTGGGTGGAAGGTCTGACCTGAGATTTAAGGTGTCAGCCGTTCTGGATGGGGCTGCAGTCCCCTTGAAGGAACAGGTCCATAGTCTGAGGGTGGCATTTGACCCAGGCCTTCTGCTGGATAAACTGGTGGCAGCTGTAGCCAAGAGTGCCTTTTACCAGCTTCAACCGGTTAGCCAGCTGCAGCCTTCCATGTACAGAAAAGATCTGGCCACTGTGGTGCATGCCCTGGCCACCTCTAGATTAGATTACTGCAATGCACTCTGTGTGGAAATGCTCTTGAAAAAAGTGTTCTGAAACTTTAACTGGTGCAGAATGCTACAGCCAGGATGTTGACTGGAGTGGGTTGTAGGGACCATATCGCTCCAGTCTTGGCTCATCTGCACTGGCTTCCAATTTGTTTCCAGGTACAATCCAAGGTGCTGGTGCTGACATTTAAAGCCCTATGTGGGTTGGGACCAAGGGAACCTATCCAACCACTGTGGTCATCTTCAGAAGGACTGCTTTGGGTACCCCTGCCTTCTGAGATTAGGAGGGTAGCAACCTGGAAGATAGCATTCTCAGTAGCCACTCTGGAACTCTTTTCCCAGAGAAGTTCACCTGTCCCCATCTGTTGCCATCAGTAAAGACCTTTTTATTCTGGCATTCCATTAGTGATCCCTCCTTCCTCCCCAATATTTTCACTGTTGTTTTTATTTCCTGTACTTCCTTTAAGCCAGAGGTGTCGAACTCATTTGTTCTGAGGGCCAGATCTGACATAAATGTTGCATAACTTGACAGCACATAAGTATGTAATCATAGATGCAATAAAATGTAACACAAGGTACCAGAGATATAAACTTTATAAAGATGATTTCACATGCCAAATGGCAACAGCAGGCGTGATTGTATTAGGTGTGATATGCAGAGGGGTGGAGATACCAGCATTGGTACTGAGACAGGAAACCTAGGTCAGTTTGGTACAGGAGGATTCCATCCAGCAGGATGCAAAGAATAAATGGAAATAAGTCTGAAAAAGTGAGCAGTGACTCACATAAGCACATACCTTACCACAATTTTGTTAGTCTTTAAAGATGCTATTGGACTCTTTCTACTCCTATTAAAAACCACAACAGTCAAAAACCAGTGGGGGAACATTTTAACCCTCCAGGGCATTCAGTTACTGACCTAAGAGTAGCAGTTCTCTTACAAAGGAATTTCAAAGGGAGATTAAAAAGAGAGACTGCTGAACTGCAACTGGTCACGAAGCTCAAAATGCAAACTCCTGGACTGAATTGAGACCTAGGTTTCTTCTCTCATTACCAATGCCTGCTATTATCATTTGGCATCTGAAATCACTTCCCTCTCCAAGATATAAGGACAGATGGATTCACATTCCAGCTGTATCTGAAGAAGTGAGCAGTGACTCATGGAAGCTCATGCCCTGCCACAAATTTTGTTAGTTATTAAGGTGCTGCTGGACTCTTACTCCCTGTGCTGTTAGGTTTCTCCCCCCACCCCAATCTGTTAGAAATTGAAAGGGGGATCTCTCCAAGTGCCATGCGACAATCTCTCTCTCTCTGGCATGCCCTCTCTGACTCTTCCCCCCCCCCCCCAAAGACGGCAGTCACACAAAAGCTTATACTTGGAAAA
>NW_015173701.1:48845-52772 GCF_001447785.1 Gekko japonicus | reverse complement strand
TCTTTCCCTCCCTCCACCCTCTCTCACTGAAGAAAAAGTGTGCTTGCACACAAAATGTTGCTGGTTATTGTGTAGTGGGTTGCCGCATGGAGGAACGACATACTACGACGTGGTGCATAGCACACTTTATTAGTACAGACTGAACATGCAGACAAACGGCCGGCAGGCCAACTATATACACACCTGGGGACACACCCCTGGTCACCATTGGTGGGTTTGAATCTCCTGCCATGGTTCCCATTGGTTCCCCAGTGGAGGGACTAGGAGCCTAGTCCCGATCGTCCCTTAGAACTCAAGCTCAGGTAGAACGCTGGCCCCCGGTGGCGGCCAGCATACACAACACTGGTCTTCTTAAAAGTCCCACAAGATGCCATTTCCCCGCTCTCTCTGGCCCTTTCCTTCCACCTCCCTCCCCAGAGGATGGGGGGAGCCCTCAGCCAACTGAAGGAAGGCTTTCTCTGCTCTGAAGCAGGAAATAGGAGAGACTGGCCAAAAGGAGCTGCGATGTAAGGAACAAGAAGCAGGAAGCAGCTCAGAGACAGTTCCTCTCAGGCTGGATTGGAGCACTGCAGGGTCCAGATCCGGCCTGGAGGCCATATGTTTGACACCCCTGCTTTAAGCTCTGGTTTGAAGTTGTTTCAATGATGTATGTGTGTGTTGGTTTTAAGACAATATTTTAAATTGCTGGTTTTAATTTGTTAGCTGCCTAGGTGGCCTTCTGAGGGCAGAAAGGTATGGCAACAATCTGGCTAATAAATAGTACTACTCCATTTCCATTTCATTTATTAGCTTGATTGACCCGAGGTCTTAAGCCAAACATACAAACAACAGAGCAAAACATATAGATAACAAGCTGGAGAGGATTGGTCTCGCCCCTACAGTGCTTAACAATTTAAACTATCAAGAAGCGCTAAATTTGATGAGATTGAGGGTGACAAAAAAAGAAAAGAAAAGAAAAATAGTACTACTAATAATAATAACAATAATCCCATAGAGTCCACCCTCCAATGCAGCCAGTTTTTCCAGGGGAACGGATCTCTCTAGTATGGAGATCCTGCAATTCTGAGAGATCTCTAGACCCCACCTAGAAGTTGACAATCCCATGTATACCTGAATTGTCACATAATATACTACTTGGCATATTTGTGGCATGTAAAATACAAATGCATTTATTTTTTTAAAACAAGTGTTACAAATAGAATAGAGATAGATCTGCAAGTAGCTGCCAGTTGGGATATTCCAGTGGGGAGGAGAAAATTTGAAATCAGAAACCATTGATATTGTAGCTGACAAAAGGAAGGTTGTATAAACTGGGTTTAAAGCTTAAGCACAATATGCAAATTTCATCCCTATTATGTAGAAACAAAAGATTGTGTTTTTAGTGAATATGGCTGCATTCCTCACAACTCTCTCCTGGAAGTAAGCCCCACTGAATAAAGGGGGGCTCAGTTCTGAATGGGCCTCAGACTCCTATTCCTAGAATTTCTATTCTAGCACAAGCAATTTCATTTCTACTAATTCTCATCGGAGCTAATAATTCAGAAAAGATTTTTTTAAAACTTCCCCCAAATACTAAACATGTGGAGGGGGGAGAAATGGGGAAGAGAACTGTGTTTTTTTAACACAACTCTAGTTATATAAGGGGGAGAAAGATAACTTAAAACTGCACAATAAGGAAAACTGAATTGTCCTGCTTGTATACATTGAACAAGTTAAGTACATCTCAATAAAGCCACTGCCTATAGTTTGTCCCACTTTTGACAGTTAAGGGAGATGGTAAACAAATTATCTAATTTTTACCCCACCCATTCCCCCAAGGGACTCAAATGGTCTATGTAGATTCCTCTTTTATCCTCACAACCACACTTTGACACAGACTAACCCACTAACTTCCTCAGCCCAAGAGTACCTGCAATGCGAGCATAAACAGAGTTCCATCTTCATGTCAGAGAAAGGGGATTTGCGCTTGGGTTAATTTATTCCTGTTCCATCACTTTAATTATCACACCAACTCCATATATATCAAACCCTAGTTTGCAAGGCAAGAGACATTCAGAGGTGGTTTGCCACTGCCTGCCTCTGCATCATGACCCTGGTATTCCTTGATAATCTCTCATCCAAATACTAGCCAGGGCTGACCCTGCTTAGTTTCCAACACCTGACAAGATCGAACTACCTACCCAGCTTCATTTTGGAACTTCAGCAGATTACTATACTTTTTGAGGTGTATTTTCCTCACCTATAAAACACAGTATTTAAAAGACAGAGACTCAGCACAATCCTAATCAAAGTTACACCCTTCTTAAGATTGACTTCCAAAGGCTTAAAAGAGTAACTCTCATGGTACTGTGTTTTATTTATTTATTTTCTAAACTCTGCCTTTCTCCCCAAAGGGGAGCCAAAGCAGCTTACATCGTTCTCCTCTCCTCTATTTTACCCTCACAACAACATTGTAAGGTAGGCTAGGCTGAGAGTTAAACTGGCCCAATATCACCCAGCAAGCTTCCCTGGCAGAGTGGGAATTCGAACCTTGCTCTCCCAGATCCTAGTTTGACATTCTGACCACTACCCTACACTGGCTCTCACTAGAATGAGCGATTAATTTACAAACCACAAGGAACAGTGATAAAATCTCCAGGAAAATTAAGAGTGGGTGTGGAAGCAAATGCCCCACCCCTTGTACATGCAGGAAAGGAATATGAGATATGCGGTTCTTGTGGGGGGGGGGAATAGTTCCCTTCCATCTTCCTGTTTTTCCCCGCAAGCCATGGGAGCAGCTTTTGCTGGCTGTTTAGTTAAACCAGATCCACGCCAAGAGACACATCCTGTGCAGCAGGAGAGCATTTGTAATCTGCAACAGATCAGATCTCACCATGATCCTACAATGTTTGTTACCATATCACTTTACAGCACATTAATCAATCCTGTGACCGAGGTTCTGACACACAGAATATTTTAATTTGTAATTCATTTCAGGCTCATGAGTTTAGAAGCTTCAAGCAATGCAATGCTGGAACAGGCCTGAAGCAGCTGTGCTGAAGGGTACAGCCACAATGGCATGCTGAAGACAGACAAAGTCTGGTTCACAGGTGCAGGTACACCAGTGGGTTGCCAGCTACCACCTGGAAATTTGGGGCTGGGGCCTTGGGAGGGATCTCAGCAGGGTACAAAATCATACAGTCCACCCTCCAAAGCAGCCATTTTTTCCCAGGGGAACTGATCTCTGTCATTTGGAGATCAGTTGTAATTATGGGAGGTCTTCAGGTCTGAAGATTGGCAACTTTATCCACCACCCAGTAACTCCCTGTTGAACATGTAATCTGAATCCATTGGGAGGAAAAACACTTGTTTGAAGGGATACAAGGCAACCTGAATGTTATACCTGCAAAAGCTTATGGGGGGGGGGGGAGTTGCCAATGAATAGTCCAAAAACAATTTGACATACAGATCAGAATGCTTGCTGCCAATTGGTTTCCAGATCAAATTCAAGGTGCTGGCCTAATGGCCCACCTCTCTCACTACAACCCCTCACATTGCCTGCATTCTTCATCACACAATCTTTTGGTGATGTCCAGCCCTCAAGTGGCTCACCTTTCCTCTACCAGGGCAAGGGCCTTCTCTGTGGTGGCCCCATTCTGGTTGAATGATTTATCAGAGGATACGTGTGTGCCCTGCAGGAGCCTGTTAACTTCCACAAGGCTTGCAAGACGGAGCTCTTCCAATAGACTTTTAATTATGTTGCACATGCCTGGTGAGTCTTGTATTTTTCCACCGGATTCTTTTATTGTTGGGCAGTTGGTTACAGCCATGTTCAATAGGAGATTCGTGTAATTAACTTTAAACTGTGGTATATGTCAGCTAGCTGCCATTGTGTCTGGTGTTACCTGCTTAACACATCTTTTGCCCTCCCCCCCCCCCCCCCCCCTT
>NW_015173701.1:39741-48755 GCF_001447785.1 Gekko japonicus | reverse complement strand
TGTTATGTGCCCATGAAATGGGCGCGCATTTGCAAGTTCTATTCCCGCCAGCGGGAACTGGGCTCATTGGCCCTAACCTGGTTCAAATCCCTTTATTATGTTACACGTGTGTATTGGTAGTCATTCCTAACAATGTCCTTGTTCCTGTTTGAACCATCGCTTTGAAATAAACCTTACTTTGATCCAAACGTGGAGTTATTTCGAATGCCTGGGGATCCAACAGTATAATATTATTATTATTATTATTATTATTATTATTATTATTATTATTATCATTATTTCTTTAAAAGATATAGTATCTTTTAAATACTGTGTTTTATAGGTGAGGAAAATACACTTGAAAAAGTATAGTATTTAATGATAGTAATGATAATAATGATATAGTATTATTATTATTGATTGCCAAGGGAGTGGTGGGGTACAAATTTGATTAAATAAATAAATAGATGAGTTTTCGCTATAATAGGATTATTACAACTATTATTACATACATATGTGCTGTCAAGCTGCGGCTGACTCATGGCGACCCCAGCAAGGGGGCTGTCAAGGCAAGTGAGAAGCAGGGGTGGCTGGCCATGGCCTTCCTCTGCACAGTCTTCCTTGCTGGTCTCCCATCCAAATACCGACCTTGCTTAGCTTCTGAGACCTAACACGACTGGGCTATCACACTGCCTTCCCTCCCCATCTGTTACTAGCAACATGTAACAAGACAGTTCTTGGAATGTGTCACTTCTGACACTGTCCAGGGGCGGGAATTTTATGTCAAGGAGCAGGACAGCCTACAACCTTTCTCCCTGACATTTAAAATGCCATGTGTGCATAAGCCTTTCAGTTGGGGGAGATGACTGTCAGTCATGCAATCTGCCAACTGCAATCCAAGCCTTAATGTTAGGATAACAGGCAAATGAACAAAACTGTGCCCTTTCTGTGCCACACACAGATGTCCAGGAGGGCACCAAAAATGGCAGAGGAGCAAACCCAGCAAAAGGGGTCAAACAAGGAGGTATGCTCACAAAGCCCTCCACGAACTTTAGAGTTGATCAAAAATCCCCACAAGTAAAACTCTACCTGCTGCACTACATTCAGCTAAATCATGAATATCTCACATGTCACTTAAGCCTTTTCCTGCAATTTTGGTAGTACAAACAATAGGGGAGGTGGGCAGAGAGAAGAAGTGGCATATAAACTAGTATGTGGCAACTGAGCTCTCTAAGCTAAGTGCCAGGTAATTTGTTCAAAACCATTTATATCATTTTGACCCACAAGACACCTTGAATGCAATGGCAGAAAGGCGGCAGTTAAATGAACCGAATAAACTCATAGAATAAGAAATCATGGCAACGTCAGGAGTGAGGTTTTTACACTGTTGAAACATAAAAGCAAAGTCTGCCCGGCCGACAACTTGTATCTTTGATGGCAGCAATACAGTTAGTTATGAGGCTGACCCACCTTGCTCAACTTTAAGAAGTACACACTCAAACCAATGAAAACCCGTTTCATTGGGGCACACATTGGCTCAGCTGTATCCTGAACGCATGGCAAAGGGAATTTTGCACAGCTGCTAAACAAAAAGGGCTTTTTCAAAGAAAACAGGTTGAGATTTCTTCCCATTAAACCTTCCAGGCTATGTCACTAACCCACTAGTAAAGGGAACTATGCTGCTCAACCACAACAGCCTATTGCTTAAAGGGGGGGGGGGATCCCATAATGGCATCTTTAACAATAATGTGATTCCCAGTACCACAGGAACAAGGCCTAACTTAACAGATGCATTCAGCAACTGAGAAAAAAGTGTAAAACAACATCTGTTTTCAGTGTAAGGAGAAGTGGTAGAAAACTAGACATAACAGATATAATTTTCGTCAAATATATGCAAAGAGCTGCTTGCCAAAAGCCAAAAGAATCTCCACACTTTATTAGTATTACAGTGTGTTTACATGAAGGAGGGCAGATTAAATTTCTTTTCCACAAATTTATTACATTGTTATGAACAGCGAAACAAACATTTAGCCAAATGGATTTTTAAAGCCACAATTTCCAGTAGCCTCTCCAAGCATCCGTTGAAATATTGTTCTGAAGATATATATTGCTCCACATTTTAAAAGTGACTTAATGGCTGGGCCTTAAATCATGTGCTGGGAGGGGCAATTTTAGAAGTTGAGAGAAGCAGTTCTGAAGCTGAATACACACGCTTGATCCCAAGAGGGACCTTTAAATAAAGCTGTTTTGAGGGGAAACTAGAAGACTATTTGAAAGGTTAAGAGAGCAGTGAAGCTGGACTGTTCGGATGTTCTGGTTTTGGGCTGGGTGGTATCAACAAAAGATAATGCTTTTCCTCCCCAGCTGTAGAGTTATAGTGGGATCAGACTCATAAATCTATTATTAAAGGATACCTGGGTTCAAAATTATCTGTATCAAGCTTTCATAGCATTATAGCAAGATGTGGCCCCCATTCAGGGTTGCCAACCTCCAGAATGCACCTGGGGGTCTCCCGCTATTACAATAGCTCCCCAGACAACCAACATCAGTTCCCTTGGAGACAATGGCTGCTTTGGAGGATGGGCAGCCATTTGGAGGATGGGCAGCCATCTGTGGCAGGAGTGGACAAACTGCAGCTCGGGAGCCACATGTGGCTCTTTCGCAGATATTGTATGGCTCCCAGCAGGATGGGTTCCCAGGCAGGCAGGGATGCCTCCCCAGTCGGTCTTCCCTTCCCCAGCCAGTGTTCCCTTCCCTGGGTAGGCTTGAGATGGGGGGAGCAGAGGTAGAAAGCAACTTTAACTTTAAATGCGTTCTTAAAGACAACCCCCCCCCCGCCGGATGGCATTTGTCTCTTTAAACCCCTTCTCCAAGCCAAACCAGCTGGCATGGGGCCGTGGGGGTCTTGGAAGATGCATTTAAAGTTAGAATTGCTTTCTTTCCACCTCTCCCTCCCTCCCATCTATTTGTTCTCCTTCCACTTTCTTTCTTTCCACCTTTCTTTCTTTCTCTCTCTCTTCCTCCCCTCCCTCCCCATCTAATCATTAGCAATATCTATTTTTACCCCTTTTGTTTTTTTATTTTTGGCAGTCTCATTTAATGTTAAGAAAAAGCAACTTTGCCTATTTTCGTATTAAAAACGTGTGGGTTGTATTTGTTCATGTCTTGTGGCTCTCGAACATCTGATGTTTATTCTATGTGGCTCTTACGTTAAACAAGTTTGGCCACCCCTGCTGTATGGCATTATACCCTGCTGAAGTCCCTCCCTTCCCCAAACCCTGTGCTCTACCCCCCCCCCAAATCTTCAGGTATTTCCCAACCCAGAGCCGGCAACCCTAAGTCACCTAAATCTCCTCCCATTATTCCAGTGAGCTCAGAACAGGATAGACAGGGTTATCCCATTTCCCCCTCGTGACACTCCTGTGAGGTAGCTTAGGCTGAGAGAAAAAGACTGCCATGGCGAGGACTACTCTACTCCCCACCTCCGTGTTATTCTGTAATGCACCATGTATAATGATAACGCTACATAAAAATAGTAAAATTGCCATCTATAGCCAAGCCAGGGATGCTCTCCACTGGGACCAGAAATCTCTCAGTATAGATGCCAAAAAAGGCTAGGCCAAAAATAAGAAAAAACACAAGAAACAATGTGAGTTTTTTTGACCCAGAGTAAATGGAAACACCCATACAAACCCCCAAACGCTACATACCACTTAAGATAACATGAAACACTGGCATGCGCGAGGCCTGGCCTGGAGACAGGACTTCACCATACAAAAGGACGTATATTTGGAAACCCAACACTATGATTTTAGTTCTATTCATAGCAAAAACCACCACTCTTCCTGCCAATTAGAGAATCCCAAAAGCAACAAGGATCAAATGTATGAAGCCTCCGTAATCTTTCCATATTGTTGCAATTAAGAGGGACAGCAAGTTTATAAACGGGCAGGGTTCTACAAATCATATTCCTGAAGAGCAAAATGGGTTGGGGGGCCGCTTTCTACCCAATCTTCCCCCTCTGAATGCACAGGAGTTTGTTTATTTTTTAAAATTAAGTTGACATCACCCTAGGCACCATTAGTTATTGCATATCTAATGTTAGAAGTAAGTAAGTACATAAGTAGAGCCCTGCTGGACCAAACCAATAGTCCATCTAGTCCAGCATCCTGTCTCACACAGTGGCCAACCAGTTCCTCCAGAGGGGCAACAACAGGGCACAGAGGCCGAAAACCTCAGAGATCGACTGCCTCTGAATGTGGAGGTTCCCCTCAATCACCATAGTTAGTAGCCACAGCTAAAGCGATCTTCCATAAAACTTTCTAATCCCCTTTTGAAGCTGTTTATTCCTGTGGCCATCACTACATCCTCTGGCAGCCAATCCCACCTTTTAATAACTCTCTGTGTGAAGTAGGGTTGCCAAGTCTGATTTTCGCCACAGTGGGGGACTCCCAGCTGGCGGCTGGAGTACGCGTGAGCCTGGAAGTGACGCGACCTGGAAGTGACGCGACCACGCCGGGCACGCTGGGGGAGGGGGCACGACCATCCGAGGGAAAACCATAGAGTTTTTCCTCGGATGACCGTGGCACCGCCCCCAGCGTGGTCGCGTCACTTCCGGGTGACATACACGTCGGGGTGGGGTTCTCCCCGGGGCCCAATCCGCCGGCGGCAGGGAACAGGCCTCTGGGGCGGGGATTTCCCCTTCCCCCCGGGGGGACTTGGCAATCCTAGTGTAAAGGGGCGTTTCCTGTTTTCCGTCCTGAACCCACTGGTTCTAGTAGCCTACATATCTCTCATTAGGAGCTTCCACAGTCTTCAATACAATCTACATAACTGGTCTTCAAGCCATGAGACAGGAGGAACCTCAGGTAGGTCACAGAGATCACCCCCACTTGCTGGGTCATGAGGCCCTACAAAGCCACCAGGGTTTTTTTGTTGTTGCTTTTTTGAAGGACCTGCTGTCCTCATGCATGTGCGGGGCATGCCCAGAGGTGCCAGAAGACACTGTGGTGAGGTTATTCAACAGTGCAGAGGAACAGTGCAGAGGATTCCTTCACGGCTCTGAGCCTTGACTTGCTTCTCTCTACTGTTCACATCCTGGTACTCAGCTTTGGTTTCCTATCCCCACCTCTCTTGGTCTGCTGCCCACAATCTTGGACTTGACGTCACATGATTTCATGCAACTTTCTATTATATGCTTGCAACTCAGTGACCCCCATGCAGGGTGGATCCTGGGCCTGGAAAGCTTGGACACCACTGGTCTAGATGATCTTCACAAAGCACATGAAAGTACCTTTCTTAAGGCATCTCCTATTTTGTTTAGTACAATCACAGTAATAGGTATACCTGTCTTGCAAGTCTGGCTCCACAACTACCCCAAGATCAAAGTGATTTCCTGGGACCTGGTCAGCTAATTTCTAGCAGTAAGCAGAGAAGACAGGGAATCTAGTAATGACCCAGCTGAAATATATCCAATTACCCAAGCAATTAAAAAGAAGCCATCGCAGATCCTAAAAATCATACAGTTGGAATATAGAACAGACACATGAATTCTAGGAGCTGGGAAAGTGAAGAAGCCTGTCCACAGCGGCAAGTTTAAGGGTGGGAAGTAGACTAAGGCTGGCAGCGACTTTGCAGCAAAACAGACTAAAGACGGGAAAGCCCCAAGAGCTCCGCTTGCCTCTCAGGCCCCACGGATCCCCCTCTTCCCTATGAGAGAAGGGCTGTGAGATATATGAACCAGGACTCCTTTCCGAGTGAGCTAAATGGCTCCCTACTTGAGCCAAAAGGAATCCTCCAAAGTATGCAGCCAGGCTTTACCGATTTCTCCCTTCACACAGCTCAGCCTCTTATTCAGATGCCTCTATCTTGGCTCACACAGGAAAACCAATTTTTCGTAGGAAAGCAAGAGACTAAAAGTGTACCGGGGGGGGGGGCTTCACAAAAGCCTCTTTTGCTGATCCCAGAGTGATTTTAAAACTCTTTGGCCCATGCCTCCACTTGAAGAAGCTTGCAGGTCCCCCCCCCCCCGCCACAAATTTGTTTATTCATAATTCGGTCTGCCCCTTGGTTTTTGACCAATAGGAAATCAGTCTCAGAAAAGGATCACAAATTCTTTTCAAAGGCAGCCAAACTAAGGAGAGACACAGGCAGAAATGACTGGGGTAGCAACACTGAATTCTTTTTCAAGTTTTCTGCAGAAATTTTCTGCAGAAGGTTATAATAGAAGCTTCTCCCAGGAGGAATTCTAAGGGGGCTGCTTTGAATGCAGCCTGTGTTTTTACTGTTCTTATGCTTGTTGTAATAGTGTTTTACTGTTGTTTATCACTTTGGAAAGAATGGTATTTAGCAACACACAGATGTGTCCAGCCCTCAGCCACTACTCAACAGTCCCACATCAGCACCTAATGAGCAGCAAACTTACATTCCAAGTGTACGAAGACAGAGCTGTTCTCTGTTGCTTACCTCCTACCACCTCAGGCATTCAGAGGGTTTACTGCTCCTGAATACAGAGGCTCCATTTTTCTTATTATGGCTAACAGAAGTTGACAGGTCCCATCAACATGGCTTTTTAATCCATAGGTAAAACCATGCCTTGCAGTCAAGTAAGCTCTGTTAAGTTATGCATCTGAATTTATCCAGGAAACGCACAGCATATCACACACACACGACAACAGGCTGGTCGGATTTTTAAATTTAAAAAATGTCTCCTGCACCACAACCCTCAGTTTGAATTCTCCCCATGCAAAAAATTTCAGTAGCAATAAATGGATTTTATAGTACCTCTCCAATGTACAGCGTATTACATTTTGTAGCATGCTGGTGGTGGAAAGCGCCCTCAAAGTCACAGCTGACTCATGGCGACTCAGTAGAGTTTTCAAGGCAAAAGACGTTGAGAGGTGGTTTGCCATTGCCTGCCTCTGCATCACGACCCTGGTATTCCTTGGTGGTTTGCCATCCAAATACTAGCCATGGCTGACTCTGCTTAGCTTCTGAGATCTGACGAAATCGTGTCTGCTTGTTGTGGTCAATCTCCCTTCTTCCTCACTCTTTTTAATATTTGCCTGCTTAAGTGATCCAGCCAATCAGGAGGGAGCGTGACTTCACGTAGCCAGATTTGGCAATGGTGGTAACAGTACTAAAAACAAGGCTACGCTTGTATGACTGTACAGACTCTTTCTGCTCCTTTGAAACAGACTCAGAACAGTTCTCTGACCTCAAAAGGGTTTCACACGAGGGGGAAAGTGAGCTAAGAATGGCTAACCTGCTCAGACAGCTGGCAAACACACGGTCCATAACATCTATGCAAGGGGCCGATTCACGTGCTGCGGCTTACACAGGCTGTGTCTGGGGTCCCCACTCTGTCTTTTAGTCAGATGTGAGCTGCAGGTTACCCTCAATTCCCCCACGCTCAGTGTCGAGGGAGAAGGAGCTTCAGCCTTCCCAGCAGCACTCCCCGGGAGGGGCTGTCTCAGGTTGTGAAAATGGCACATGGGAAAGGCTGGATCCCATTTATCCCAACATAGCATGGTCCTGGTCTGAATTGGGCACTATGCGCACAAAGGAACTGAGGGGAACCAGCAACTCGTGCCGGAGGAAGCAACAGGATGGACCCCAGACACAACCTGTGTAGATGGCAACATGAGACAAGGCCCTAAATTTCAGTGCGCAGACAAGTATAGCTTTAAAGTTCCACTGCATGCCCGTGCCTGAACTGAGCCAGTCCTTGCTACGAACAAGCCTGGTGTGGTGGTTAAAAGTGTTATATTAGGACCTAGGAAACCCAGGTTTGAATCTTCACTCCACCGTGGAAGCTCATAGGGATGACCTTGGGCCAGTCACACACTCTCGGCCTAACCTACCTCACAAGGCTGTTATGAGGATAACAATGGAGGCGAGGAGAATGATGTGGGCTGCCTTGGGTCCCCGCTGGGGTGGAAGGCAGGATATAAATAAATAACCAGCCATAAAATATTTATATGAGGGTATCAGCCTCATACCTAAGGTAAAGATCCCCAGCCTGGCTGATCCAGAAGGTTCCCTCCCCCCACCGCATTCTCTGGACTTGTAAAACGTCACCTGACAACACAATCAATTTAAGCCTCACTCTTCCACATGAACAGACTCATGAATTAGTTTAGACTGGGCAGAACTCATGTGTCTCATAAGCAGGGGTCATTTGGGGGGGAACGCGGGGGAACGTCGACCCCCCCGATGAGGTGCGGGGGCGGGGCACACGTCGAAGCCCCGCCCCAGGACGCCTTCAGCTCCATCCAGCAGAGCTGCCACCTCGCGGCAAGGAGACTGAGCGCGCCGGGCGGACGAAGGCAGGAAGGCAAAGGCAGGTGCGTGCTCAGGCTTGGAGGTCCCATCACGGAGCGCAGCAGTGAGAGAGGGCGGGCGGAGGACGAGAAAGGCGGCGAGAAGGACGAGAAACCTTTCCCGTCCTCCGCCCACCCTCTCTAGCCGCTGCGCTCCGTGATGGGGCCTGCGTGCGCACTTGCCTTCACCCGCACGGCGCGCTCAGTCTCCTCGGGGGCCTGGGCACAGGAGGCCTCGCGGGGGCAACGGCGGCGCCCTTGGCGGCTCGACCCGGCCTATAAAGGGGCTTCCGCAACCGGCACCACATCCTCTCTGCTCGCCTTGGAGAAGGAAGGGGGGGAAAGCCTTTTAAATGATTTAAAAATTTTAAAAAGCCTTAAAAAGAGCAAAAAAAGAAAAACCAAAGGAAAAAAATCCCGCCTGATGATCCAGGAGGAGGGTAACGGACAGCGTAACAGGGAAGGGAAGGGAAAGCGGCTGGCTGAGGTGCCTTCTTCGTCCCCTTTGCCTCGCTCACGCCCAGCCCCGCTCCTCTGCACGCCTGGAAGCTTGCAGTTTGTGTTCCGTGCACCTTGGTGTTTAGACATGCTGGCCACATGACCATGGAAACGTCTTTGGACAGCGCTGGCTCTTCGGCTTTGAAACGGAGATGAGCACCACAACCCTAGAGTCGGATTTGACTGGCTTTTGAGCAAGGGAACCTTTACCTTTAC
>NW_015173701.1:29786-38555 GCF_001447785.1 Gekko japonicus | reverse complement strand
GCACTCCCGCTGGCCTTGCAGGCCCACCGCCGGGCCCCTCATGGGGCTCAGCAGTGGAGCTGCAAGGCCGGCACCGGTGGCCGGCACCGTTGGGGGCGGGGTGTGTGGCCTTATGACACATTTCCGGTGATGCCAGGAGGTGTGGCCTTATGACACACTTCCGGTGATGGCAGGGGGTGTGGCATATGCTAATGAGTTATGCTAATGAGTTCCCCTAGCTCTTTTTCTACGAAATGACCCCTGCTCATAAGAACATAAGATAAGCCAATGTTGGATCAGGCCAATGGCCCATCCAGTCCAACACTCTGTCAAACAGTGGCCAGAAATACCAGGTGCCATCAGGAGGTCCATCAGTGGGGCCAGGATACTAGACGCCCTGCCACTGTTGCCCCTCCCCTAAGCCCCAAGAATACAGAGCATCCCTTGCCCCAGACCAAGAGTTCCTATCTATACCTTGTGGCTAATAGCCACTGATGGACCTCTGCTCCCTATACTTATCCAATTCCCTCTTGAAGCCGTCCATGCTTGTAGCTTCCACCACCTCCTCTGGCAGTAAATTCCATGTGTTAATCATTCTTTGGGTGAAGAAGTACTTCCTTTTATCCATTCTAACTTGACTGCTCAGCAATTTCATTGAGTGCCCACGAGAGAAAGGGAGAAAAGTACTTCTTTCTCTACCTGCTCTATCCCATGCATAATCTTGTAAACCTCTATCATGTCACCCCTCAGCCGTTGCTTCTCCAGGCTAAAGAGCCCCAAATGCTTTAACCTTTCTTCATAGGGAAAGTGTTCCGTTCCTTTTATCATTCTAGTTGCCCTTTTCTGCACTTTTTCCAATACTATAATATCCATTCTGAGGTGTGGTGACCAGAATTGTACACAGTATTCCAAAGGTGGTCGCACCATCGATTTATACAGGGGCATTATAATACTGGCTGATTTGTTTTCAAATCCCTTCCTAAAAATCCCCAGCATAGCTTTAGCCTTTGTTATTGTAGTCACACACTGTCTCGACATTTTCAGTGAGTTATCTACTACGACTCCAAGATCTCTCCCTTGGTCAGTCTCTGCCAGTTTGGACCCCATCGACATGTATTTATAGTTAGGATTTTTGGCCCCAATGTGTATCACTTTGCACTCAGCCACACTGAACCCCATTTGCCACAGTGACGACCACTCACCCATCCTCGACAGATCCCTTTGGAGTGCCTCACAATCCTCACTGGTTCTCACCACCCTGAACAATTTCATATCATTCGCAAATTTAGCCACTTCACGGCTTACTCCCAACTCCAAATCATTAATGAACAAGTTAAAAAGCATCGGACCCAGTACTGAGCCCTGCAGTACCCCACTGCTTACCACCCTCCCCTGTGAAAATTGCCCATTTATACTCACTTTTTGATCCAGAAGGGGATCTTACCTAAGGGGTATGGCTGTGTAACCTGAACTCATTTTTCTTGTATCCTTGGCCACAATAAAGCCATTCAGACCTTCTTTCCTTTAGTCCAATTCCCCGTGTTCAAGCAGCTCACCCACCTTACATGCCAAGATGCTGGGCATGGCAGAGCCAGCAACCTCAGTCTAAGGGTGGGTTAGAGGGGCAAACGGCTGTTAGCATTAGGTCCCTAAGGTCAATGGGACCATCAAGGAGGAAGAAGAAGAAAGCCTTTGTCTAAATCATCAGACCCACCAAAGGCAGGGCTCGGGCCTACCTGGCCCACCTGAACCAACAACAAGTGCTTCTAGGGATTCAGAGATGGCTTCCTGCCTCCCTCTCAAACCTACAGCAGAAAAGTCACTAAAGCAGCCTGCCATTTTCACCCTATCCCCGTAAAGAGGTCAGATGGGGCCCACATGTTCCCACTTGGCTGCCCCTGAAGGAACCATGTACGCACAAAAGAACGGAAGGCTGTTGGACAGCACTTGTGGCTTTCGAGACTGTCAGCTCCAGGATTCCAGGGGCAATAAATATGTTACTAAATGGGCACGACTGCTCCTCTCAGAAGTTCTGGGGAAGCTATTTAGATGTTAGCATCAGCCTTCTTTAAAATACACAGACTTTGAAAGTTAAAAGAAAAAAAAATGATTATGGAACATTTTATTTTAACATGATGAATAAAATATTTTAAGACAAGGTGTTTAAATATTTTCCAAATCATTTCTAAAAAATATGTATGGTATCAGATTGATCTAATTTCTGTGCACTGAGGACAAGCAAGTCCTAGGTTACAAACTGAACTCTCCAATGCAAGAACAAGATGCATTTCTTCCTTTAGGAGGTGCTATTGTCACAAGAAAAGAAAAAGGTTTCAGTTTTGTTTTTGCATGTGGGTGGGTATTCTGTAATAATTGTTTGGATACACTATATTTTTAATATGCTAGTTGTGATCATTTCATGCCAAGTAAAAATGTCCATAGTCATATTTTATGTTCCTAAAGTAACAGAATGACTTTCAAACTAGAAAAGACAAAAGAAATGCTAATGTAGCATTTTTTTCAATTTTTCCGGAAATTTCCATTTTTTCCCAAAAACCCCGGGGGGAAAACGGGTTTTTTTCCGAGCTTCAAAATTTCCAGAACATTTAAAACATCTCTACCCCCACCTTTTTTCAGAGTTACGATTCATATCCACCCAGGGCCTGTTCCCAGTTGTTTTGCTACCTCATGCAAGGTACTCATCATCCCTTGGGCAAATGATGTCACAGGCCCAGGAGATGATGCCAATCATATCCTGTGTCACTGATGGCAGGGAGCCTGCCAAGACCCTGTGGTACATTAGCACCTTCCTCACTGCACTGCCCCCAAAAGTTCACTTCGGTAGCTCGGGTAGAGAACCCTCTCTTGCACATCCAATCTTACCCAAGTAAGTAGACCTACAATTCTCCAGTGCAGTTGCAACTCAACTGTTACACATTTCCCAGAGACCTGTCCTTGAGGCTAATCTCTGCTATCAAAACTAGCCCTTGACAATACAGTTAAGCACTGCCCAATTACACAGGGATGGGCTACTGTGCTTACAGCAGCTGGATTACAAGTACTGCTAGGTACGTGCAGAGGACCAAATCTGTTTCGGTACTGGACTTGTTTGCATCTTTGACTTTTGCATGCAAATACCTGTATTTCTCACGCAAGGCATAATCTTCCCGCCATGTGTTCTTTGCCAAATTAGCACTTTAAAAAATCCAAGAGTCTCCTTGTTGGATAAACTTTCTGTGAGCTAGAGCCCTCTTTGGTGAGATCTACAATTCACAGTGCAATCCTATGCAGGGTTACAGCAGTCCAAGCACACCGAACTCAGTGGAGGAACTCAGCGTAAGTAAGTCTACATTGAGAGTCACTTCCAGTGGGGTAGGCAAATTCAGAAAAAGAGAAAAATAGGGTGGGAACAAAATGTGACCAAAAGGTCCAGCAATTCAAATGGGAGGAGGAAAGTGACCACTTCGTTTATTTATGTTCACCTTTCCCACCTTTCTGTCTCAGGATGGCAAACCGAACCGAAGTGATGGAGACACACAGGCCTTCTTCTGAGAGGAGATTCCTGAGCCTGTGGACAAATTTCTGGAAAGCCCCCCCCCCACACACACACACACACACACTCCATGCCATAGAGGCATCTGCCCTATTTTGGAAAACCCTCTTTCAAGGCAATGAGTAGGGTTGTAGTCTTATTAAAGGGAGGTTTATAAAGTGGCTGTTCCACTCATCCAACCAAAGTCCTCTGAAGGTGCCACATGTGTGACCACAACAGTGGACTGCAGGTTGACAAAGGCTTATGCCATCTGCCAGTCTTTCAGGTGCCACCCCAAGACTCTATTTGTTTTTGCTGCCACAGAATCACAAGACTGCCCCAGATCTGAAAACCCCCTCCCAACCTACCCACCATCCATTCTCACAATCCCAGAACAAAAACACCTTCCATAGCCAAGCGGAACAAAAGTTCTTCTCCCTTTCGAGTTCACCGAGGTCCCTTTCTTAAAACATTTTGCAAAGATTGCACGGATCTCGCTGCAAACTGCAAACATTTCACCTTTGTGGTAAACACTGGTTTTCCCCATCCTACCTGCAGTGCCATGTCATAATCCAAACAGTCCTCAAAATAAGACACAAGAGGCACAAAGGCTTGGGACAAGGGCCAAAAAGGAACTGGCTGCAAGGGGGCTTTTCTAATGTGGCTACACAAGAAATACAACTAAGGCTTCAGTTCTAAAACACCCTTGGAAGTACATTCCATTGACATCAGCATTTCTTTCCAAACAGAGACATTTAAAATCGTAATGCATATCTATTCTACAAACCACAGAAGCCATGTGGGCAACGTACAGGCTACCTGATGTCCCACTGGTGTCTACGCATTCCAGTGTACAATATTTAACACCCCAGATCTTAGCACTTTAATAAAGCTACTGCTTTATGAGTTGGCCCTCACAACTGCACACTGAATGTTTCCCATTCCATTTAAAACAAGGGGAGAGTGGTTTAAGTCCAGTTATACCCACCACCGTTTGTATATGACATAATTTAGCTTGTTTAAAATTTAAAGTTAAAGTTCTATGAAGACCTACAACACCTCATAGAACTAACACCAAAGAATGATGTCCTCATCATCATAGGGGACTGGAATGCTAAAGTAGGAAGTCAAAAGGTAACCGGAATAACAGACAAGTTTGGCCTTCGAAAGCAAAATGAAGCAGGGCAAAGGTTAACAGAGTTTTGTCAAGAGAACACACTGGTCACAGTGAACACCCTTATCCAACAACCTAAGAGGCGACTCTACACATGGACATCACCAGATGGGCAACACCGAAATCAGATTGATTATATAATTTGCAGTCAAAGATGGACTATCCAGTCAGTAAAAACAAGACCTGGAGCTGACTGTGGTTCAGATCATGAGCTACTCATTGCAAAATTCAGACTTAAACTGAAGAAAATTGGGAAAACCACGAGGCCATTCAGGTTTGACCTAGATCGCATCCCTGATGAATATACAGTAGAGGTGAAGAATAGATTCAAGGGTCTAGATTTGATAGACAGAGTGCCTGAAGAACTATGGACAGAGGTTCGTGACATTGTACAGGAGGCAGCAATCACCACCATCCCAAAGAAAAAGAAATGCAAGAAAGCAAAGTGGCTTTCTGATGAGGCTTTACAAATAGCAGAGGAAAGAAGGAAAGTGAAAGGCAAAGGCGAAAAGGAAAGATTTACCCAACTGAATGCAGATTGCCAGAGAACAGCAGCAGCCATGAAATTAAAAGATTTCCTTGGGAGGAAAGTGATGGCGAACCTAAACAGCATGATAAAAAGTAGAGACATCACCCTGCCAACAAAAGTCCGCATGGTCAAAGCAATGGTATTCCCAGTAGTCATGTATGGCTGTGAGAGTTGGACTATAAGGAAGGCCGAGCGCCGAAGAATAGATTCTTTTGAACTATGGTGCTGGAGGAGACTCTTGAGAGTCCCTTGGACTGCAAGAAGAACAAATCAGTCAATCCTCAAAGAAATCAACCCTGACTGTTCCCTGGAAGGCCAGATAATGAAACTGAAGCTCAAATACTTTGGCCACCAAATGAGAAGGGAGCACTCACTGGAGAAGACCCTGATGCTCGGAAAGATTGAAGGCCAAAGAAGACAGGGACGGCAAAGGATGAGATGGTTAGACAGTGTCATAGATGCAACGAACATGACATTGAGCAAACTTCAGAGGACAGCGGAAGACAGGAAGGCCTGGAGGGATCTGGTCCATGGGGTAGCGAAAAGTGCTATATACAAGCTTAAGTACTGTTCTTTTCTAAGAGACAACACCAACTTTTCTCCTTTCAAGCACATCAGTTTCACCATAAGGACACTTGGCAGACAAGCTGCTCAAACCCACCCACCCCCATAAACACCATCCAGATTATTCTTTTAAATTATGTTGATTTCATGCAGCTAAAGTATGCAGAGAAACTTCAATTTGACAGCACCAATATCTTTCCAACATTTTCCTCAGTACTCACCAGATGAAATAAACAAGCACTGGAGTAACATGCAAGACCTAAGACTGTGAGACAGGGAAACCATCCATAATCCTAAACTTGAAACAGAAGATCATGTACTTGCTACTTGCTAACAAAGCATGGAAGAATCCCCCCCCCCAAAGGATTGTAGAAAAGAAAAAGCCACCCAAGCTGGAGCAAAGGAGGTAAAGACCAGTGTAACAAGGAGTGCAGCTAGAAAAACTGATGTTAAACATGCCTCTTTTCCTCCTCTTTCTATTTACCCAAGCGAGTCCACTTTCCCATTCTAGAATGAGGAAAGGGGGGGAGGGACACACCAAAGAGCACAGCAGAAGTCCGCAGATCAGTCCCCATACCTGATTTTGAGCAGCAGCGGAGGGCATCCAGTTTCCTCTCCAGTGTATGGAAGAAGGGGGGGAGTTCAAACCTTCAGAACTTCAGCAAAAACACATGCAATTTTCAGCAGTGAGTTTTAAAGGAGGGCGTTCTCCCTTCGTCTTGCAAAGTCTCAGGACAATCCATCAAGAGGCTGCAGCTGCTGCTTCAGCGGCTAAGCAGTTAAACCCATCGGGGGGGGGTGCAGGACAGCGGGCGATCGAGGGAAGAGCTGGCAGCAGAAAGCCGAGACTGTAGGACTTTGTCTGCAGAGTTCGAATCCTAGCAATCGCCAGTAAAAACAGGCAAGTGGAGCGGCGGCGGCGGCTTACGCCCTCCGAGAGGAGAGGAACACCCTCCAGTGTCTGTGCGCCCGAGGGATGTGGGGGTGGACTTCAAAGAGGGTCAGCTACGTGGGCTTTTCTGCCAATGAAAAGCTCGGGATTCCTGGCAAAGGAGCCACACGCGCTAGGAGACCACGGGACACACAAGCAGCCCCCAGAAGGGCAAGGCTTTCTACCGCTGATTCGGAAAAGAGGAGGAGGAGAGCCCTTCTTCCTCAAGAATCCAGCCGCTGGGGGAGCTTCCACGGCACCTCTGAGAAGTTTTTACCATCACAGCAGGAGTGATGGGAGGTCTCTGGCAGCCGCCCTCTGATTTTCACGTTTATTCCCTCTTCAGGAGGTCCCCCAGCATCCACCACACTGGAAGGGAAGAGGAAGGAGAGGAAAGAGCCAGCTGTTTCCAGTTCTCATCCTCCAGCACTTTTAAAGATTTTAATCTCCTCCCTCCCCAAGTCAATAAAGAGGTCTTTATTAGACAAGCATTGCCATATATTGATATGTCATTAGCATGGATACTGACCTGGATTGGCCCAGGCTAGGTCTGTCTCAGAAGCTGAGCAGGGTCAGCCCTGTTTAATATTTGGATGGGAGGTCCAGCACCAAGGAGGTCCAGGGTCAGTATGGAGAGGCAGGCAATGGGAAGAACCCCTGTCCGTCTCTCGCCTTGGAAACCCCACTGGGTCGCGACAGGTCAGCCACGACTTGATGGCACTTTATGTACAGGCAGCATTGGTGAGTGTAGTACAGTGATTAATGTTGGACTACGATTTGAGAGGCCTGCCTTCAAATCCCCACTTAGGTATGAAGATCACTGGGTTACCTTGGTCCAATCAGCAGAGCAGATCTAGCAGAAAAATTCCACTCGCTGAGAGGGGAGGGAAATTCATTAATTGCTGGCAGCGAGCTAAGAGAGTCGAGGATAGGAAACAAAAGTCAAGCACCTGGTCTTATAACATAAGGAGCAACAAGGTAAGAGTCAGAGCCAGAGTCACAGAGGAATGATCTCCAACCACTGAGCGGCCTCTCACGGCCTTCCTACTGCTCTTCTCATGGGTGCACAAACAGGGGCAGGAGGCGTGGCTGATTCTCTACACATGCACATTAGAAACAAATCCAGAAAGGCAACAAAAATGGGTGGCTCTATAAGGATTTTTTTTAAAATGTGCTGTTTACGACCATTGTTTATGAAGTGCAAGGAAATACTGGTCTCTTCCTTTCCCCTAGTTGCACTAACACAAAAAGCAGCCAAGTGCAGGCATCTTGCTCTCGCCTCCCTCCATCCTTTGCTGCTTTGGCCACTTCCTTTGCTGTTGCATTCTCAGATTTTAGATTCTAAGACCCCCGACTCTGAAGCCACACCAACATGAATGCTGCTGTAGAAATAACATTTACTTTTCTTTTAGGATTCATTGGCCTTCTATTGGGCGTGGCAAGAAGATAAAAGAATGGAATGACTTTAAAATATATCTGGAAAAGAACTGGGATGTAAAACAAAACTTAATATGTTTAGATCAATATTAAGTCAAATGATGTTATCTTGAGGTTGGATGATAACAAATGATGTGTTAATGATATAATGAAATTTGTAAGAAGGGGGAGAAGCATTGCGGGAAGCCACTGGAGGGAGGGGAGGAAGGGAATGAGGTAAACAATGGACTGAATGATTTAATCTTATATGTTATGTTCCTAAGAAAATAAAAATTTGTTTACCAAGAAGATAATTGCTGTTCTGGAACACGCAACAGTGCTGCGAGCTCCTTTGGACTGTCCATCTGATTGAGATGAATTGTTAGCAGTTCCAGCAGCAAGACAGTGTTCTAAACCTGGGATGGGAGGGGGGCCCGAATGCTGACTCAGCTGCTTCACAAATCAAAAGAAAGAGGTGGGCGTAGGAGTGACTTGTGCATTTTACGTTACTTGGAAGCATAGGGCAGCCAAAGCACAAGTTCTCGGTATGCGTGCCCACCTTTTCACCCTTGCATGCACAAAGCACCCACAGATGGGCCACTCCTTCATCCTCATCCTGCTTTCTCTACCAAGTTTTTGGTCAA
>NW_015173701.1:21640-29630 GCF_001447785.1 Gekko japonicus | reverse complement strand
ACCCCCCCCCCCCCCCAATCCTACTGGACTCACATTTCAGTTGCAAATATATTGCAGCTGCCTTAGGAGCTTGGCTCAGGACTATGCCATTTTTTTAAAAAAAAAGTTAGAAGAACAAAGATAACGTGTGGGTTAAAGTTCCCTTGTTCCCACCAGAAACGACTTGCTTGCATCTGAAATCAACATTTAAGAGCAAGATTTATATACAGGAATTAGCACTATAGAAAAAGACATTTTGGTACGTTTAAAACAAAGTGTTGAGCAGCTACAGTGGAGAGAAACCCAAAATAAGAGCAAGACGCTGACTGATGCGTGCTGATTCTATGCTTGTTCAGTGGGACTTGTTTTCTATTAAAAGTGCTCACGTTTACCGCCTTAAATGGCTGCAATGTACGGCAGGAGCACAGAGGAAGAGCTGGATTTCATGATCTGCAGCAGGAAACCTGAGGACCCCAGCTTCTAAGGGAAAGGGGGGTAAGTACGGGAATTCTTGCCCCACATACAAAACCAGTACTCCTAGTTGTGAAGAATCAGCAATTCAGCTCCTTCTCTCTCTGTCTCTCAGAATTGAAAGGCCATTCTTCTCCAACAACAACAACAAACCCCTTTAATTGTGCTTTTCTTCAGATGGTTAGAATGGGTCATTGTTGCTTGTGTCAACAGGATATAGGGAGCCTCCCCTTCTTCTGAAGCTGTTCTGCCACCTGTGACCGACACCATGGGTTGACACTTCTACAACATTGCTTCACATATGCCACCCATAAGCACTCCAGGATTCCACACCAAGACAAGCAATATTATGAAAAACTTGCCTAATTCAGTTACTTGGGAACAGTTCAGAACAAGTACTTGTTGACTGACTTTATATCCCACCTTTCTCACTGAGACTCAAGGTGGATTATAAAATGTCAAAAACAATGCACTCAGTAAACAAAAAAAAATCCAGTAAACAATGTGATAGGATTAGATCACAGAACTAGAAACAATTTATTCCCTCTTCTAATACCTAATAAACAATGCAGAAAACAGATTACAAGATAGAAGACAATAAAAGCAAGGTTATACATACAATAAACTACAATCCAGTTTGGTGTAGTGGCATATGAGCCAGTTTGGTGTAGTGGTTAGGAACACAGACTCTAATCTGGGAGAACCGGGTTTGATTTCCCACTTCTCCACATGCAGCTGCTGGAGTGACCTTAGGTCAGTCATAGGTTCTCTCAGAGCTGTTCTCTCAAGAGCGGTCCTCAAAAGAGCTCTCAGCCCCACCTACCTCACAGGGTGTCTGTTGTGGGGAGAGGAAGGGAAGGAGATTGTAAGCCACTCTGAAACTCCAAGTGCAGGGCAGGGTATAAATTCAATCTCCTCCTCCTTCTTCCTTATAAAAGTGCCACCCTGAAATGTTCCATTACACTACAGTTCTAATCTTTAAAAAAACTGGCCTCCTGAACAATACTGTTTTGTGCATATTCTATGGAATTATAGATGTATAGAGCCTTTCTGACCTCCTCAGACTGGCCACTCCACAAGGTGGGAGCCACAAGAGTACACATTATGGGCAGTTACTGATCTTACTAGTTTACAGGGTGGCACCTTCAGAAAGCTTTGCTCAGGCGACCAAAGCTGTCACAACATAGCATAACCACAGACGTGATCATGCAGGCACATGGGTCCAAGGCCTTCAAGGGCTTTGCAGTTGATAGCTAGCTAGTACCTTCAACTGAACCTGGTAACTGACTAGTAACCAATGGAGTAACTGCATACTGGATGCGACAGGCATTCTCCACCTAGCTCCCAATAGTAACAGAACTGCAGCGATATGCGTTAAATGGAATTTCTACGCTGACTTTAAGGGCAGACCTACATAGGGCACATTACAATAGTCTAGCCTCAAGGTTAGTAATCATAGCATGAATCCATGTGGCAGAGCTGGTCAAAGAGTCTGGAATCCTTGAGAAACACAGATTGGGGGGGGACTAGGGAACAGCAGGCTGCAATGGGCAGAAAAACCCATACCAATTCCAAAATCCCAGCCAAACAGATTAGTACTTCAAACGTTAGTGGACTAAGAGCTTTTGACTAAAGGAGAGATCTACACAAACCTCAGATCTGTGCTCAGTTCCATGCTGTGTAGCACAAATGTACACCTAGAAAAGTGAGCAGTGACTCACGAAAACTCATACCCTACTACAAATTTTGTTAGTCTTTACGGTGCTACTGGACTCTTATTCTTTCTAGCTAAAGGAGGACAGTCTTATTTAGACAGCATTCTCACCTCCTTGCATCTTAGGTGCACATCCCAAATCCAAATTATTTCACTCTTTTGTGTGAGAATTTGTGTGTGTGTGCATGTGCACTTGGAAGTTACGGTTGGCTTCTGGCAACCCCTAGTGGGGCTTGGATGTATCAGATAGGTGGCTTACTATTGCCTGCCTCTGCGTCCCAGCCCTGGTATTCCTTTGAGATCTCCCTTCTAAGTACTTGCCAGGGTTGGCCCTGCTTAGCTTCTGATGAGATTGGCCTCTCCTGGGCTATCCAGGTCAGAGCTCATTATTTCACTCTTTTATCCCAAAAACAAAGTGGCAGCAGCTGATGTTGAACTGGTAAGACCCTTCAGAGACTTTTATGGCCAACGAGCTTTGCCCGAGAAAGCACTTGGAAAAGTGTCAACTGCACATAAACAAAATATGCTCTTTAAATATTATCCTTCCTCTGACAACACTGTCAGCTCGCACCACAGCTGCCGAGCAGAAGCCAAATATTTATAGGATACTATCAGGCCGAAGGGAAAGAAAAATAGAGTTCGGCACATTCAAAGTCAAGAGGAGCGAGGAAGAAGGAATGTAAACGGAACCCAGCCAGTGTCCGAAAATGGTAAAGCTTGTCTTTAACGCTGAACATAACTTGTTGACTATGGATATAATAGCCAGACTTCATCCGAACCTTACAAACTGATGCGGGGGAATTAGTTGGGTTTTGGCCTGGCTCAACAACTCCTTGCCCATTAAGCTTTGCGCTGTTTTTGTTTTCCCAGCAAAACCACTGACATCAGGCCCAATTAAACCAGCCCTCCAACTGGCAACTGTGCTGCTAAAGAGGTTTCGATCTCCGTGGGCTTAAGCACGAACGCCTTCCTCAATGGAGGTACAATTCATAGGGTTCACCAAACACCTGCTCTGCTCCACTTAAAAAACTAAACTAGCAAACTCCACCTCCGCCCTGAATTTTTGTCCAGCTGAATTACTGCACATACATACAGAAGTTCTGCCCAGAAACCAAATCAGGGCTGGCTTCCAGAATAAGGGATCGGTCACTTATAGACACCAACACATGTGCGAGCAATAAAGTGCATATTCAGCAAGGAGAACAATGGAGCAGTGGTTCTCTAGTGCTACCGGCAGCCATTATTTTTAACTTCAGTCCTAGATAAAGACATTAGTTTCTCTGCCAGGGAGAGCTGTGAACACCCCTGCTCAATAAACATCTAAGCACGCAGAAGGTGGGAGCAGAGATGATGTCTGCCTCACTGCCTCACTGATTGTGATTGAAGGTTAGCTATGAGTAGTCTCTTTTTGCTTTGCCTGAAAAAGCAGCAGTACAGATTCTTACAGGAGATTTTTCCACACATCAGGGCCAAGGATTGGCAAATGCAGAAAAAACAGTTGTGTAGAAGGTGTCCCTCTGGTAGAAGATCTTCTGTCTATGTCCCTCCAAGCCCCAGATTGCTGTCTTGCTCCCCTGCAACTTCCCCTCAAGTCCCATGCATCAATAAAAGCAAACAAACTCCTCAGCCTTCTCATCTACTTTCCAGGATCCCCATTTAACCCTCAGTTTCTGTAACATCTCCAGTGAGGCTGGAATTCACACGTATCAGACCAGAGATCCTTCCGCCACCATCTCAGATCCACAGATGCCAAAAGCAGTTACTTTGTGGTGAGGGAAGTACATTCTGGGTGCGTTCAGACGGGGCGTTTCAGCCGGCATAAACTGTACCGGTTGGAACCAGTGCAGTTTATGCCGGCTGAAACGCGATCACACTTACCTCCCTCACAGTGGAGCCCATCGCTGTATGCCCGTTCACATGCTGCGGGCGTTGGCGTTTTTTTAAAAAAAAAAAACTCAATTTGAGCATGCGCATAGGCAGCCATTCGCAGAATGGCGATCTTTGCGCATGCTCAAAACACCCCGTATTACATTTAAAGTTTAAAGGTAAGGACTTACCTTTAAAATTTAGAGCCCAAACTGGCCTCCCTGAAGTCCCAGACTCCTCCGGAAAGTTAAACTAAGGGCCTTTTCTTTTTTTTAAACAAACGCCGGGGCGAAGCTTCGCCCAAGCGCATATCGGCAACCTAACAAAAAAAATGGCGGGCAAAAATCGGAAGCGTCTGGTTTCCGAACGGAAGTGGCTCTGGAACGGTGGAGAGCGATCAGATGGGGGTACAGCGATTACAACCATTGTACTCAGGATAACACCACTTGGGGACCTAGTGGCAGACTACAACGGTGTAAAGGGCTTTGCAACGGTTAGGGACGGAAGGCAGATGTTCTACGTGTGAACGCCGGTAAGTACACCGATTGCAACCGGCACCTATACCGTTGCAAACGCCGCGTCTGAATGAACCCTCTGTGTCACACTTCTAGAAAGGAGTCCTAGAACAATATGATAGGTAAAGTGCTTCAACCAAGATGCTCCCCTTACATGGCTATTAAAAATCAAACAGGCTCCTTTCCTTACTTTGAGCAGCTGAAGACTCAAGGGCCGATACACACACGTTACAAAGTCCTCATATCTTCCACGAGTTCGATCCATCGACATGCTCTGGGAGCTCTGTGCTCAGACCTCAGTTCCCAGGCAAATACAGGCCCAATTCAGATCAGGATGATGGCATGCAGAGAAAGGGAGTGTAAGCCCCCCCCCCAAGTCATTTTCCCAACTTTCCCTGGAGAGTCACTGTTTCCCCCACTTGTTACATTTACATTAACCAACAATACATTTGAATTTTCCCAAGGGAGTAAACAGTGTCTCCCCGTGACTCTTTCAGGTATGGAAAACTGGAAGGGGGGCCTAAGCCCGTTCCCCCACACACCATGATCCTGATCAGGCCCATGCATGCCTGAGAATTATGCTCCAAACATGAATAGTACACCTGTCAACAGGGCTGTAGGGACAAGAAGACTTTAATGTGTGAATCATCACTCTTTGCCTGGCTTTCCTCTTTTTTAGCCATGGACTGTGTAAGGATTTTCTGCCACAGACTTACTATCTGCCTTAGTCAAGTCACTTTCCCTCAATCTCTGTTAACATTAGGAAGAAACTCAATGGGAGAAAATGGCGTAGGACCTTTGGAAAGAGAGAGACATGGGGACAGAGCACAACCATTTTGAGAAGGCATCAACCACAATCGGCCTTAAAAAAAAGAGCATCGTACATTCCCATAATGAACAAAAATGTAAATAACAAAAAGCATAAATTTCTCCCATAAACAAGCATATTACTGTGGGTGTTGGAAGATTTACAACGCTCCTTTCAACATGTGGTTTTGGACAAGAATTCAATATTGAGGCAATAAAAAAGCTGAAATGCTACAGCAAAATAAATATATAAATATTATCTAATCAACTTTTATTTTAAAAACTTGCAAGAGAAAGAGGCATAGAGGTTCACAGAATATTTAAAAGAACATTCAATCTTTAACATTTGTAAAGAGCAGTAGACATACTACAATTTGGAAAATTAAAAGAAAATTTTTTTCCAGCCATTTCCATGAGCCACAATGGTGTCAAGCCTTGATTGTTTTTACTTGCTCCCCCCACACACACACTTTTTGAAATAGGGTCTGTTGCCAGGCTGTTTCCAAGCAACAGAGATTTCCTCACAGTTCCCCCCCCCTTTTTGTCACACTACTATGTATGAAGCTGAAGACCTATAGAAGAGAGGTGAAAATCACTCACTGTTAAATTTTCTTAATGAAAAGAAGTCTATGGAGTCATGCCCTAAGGAAAGGAGGAAAACTTAACACAAAAAATTTATGCTCTGTGAAACAGTTTTTGTAAGGAAACTACATAGGTGGTGGTGTTTACAAGGCCTCTACAGCACAGAACGCATGACTGTCTTACACAAGTTTTCACATTCATTTGGGTTTCCATGGAAGTGACCCTGGGCCTTCATTAGGTCCCAGAAAGATTTTCACTCTCTAGGGATCCAGCTTGTGATGACTGATTTAGAAAGTTTTAGAAGTTACTTGAGAAAGTAAAGCAATCTGTTAGGGACGTGCCGGGGGGGGGGAGGGGGGAAATCTCTCCTACCAAGCAGTATAAATTGCAGTTTTGGATGTCCTTCGGATGTAGTGGGTTGAGACCATTAATAACTTATTCTTCCTGCCCTCTAGAAGTTAGAAAAGGTTACAGGTAGTCACATTGGTCCAAAAATTAAAAAAAAGTCACTGTGTACTTTTTACTAGGATAAACCACAATGACAGTGTTCTGTGTTTTGAGTTCTCTAAAACTCTTTATCGGGTTGGATGTTAAAGTTGGGGGGGGGGACTTTATACCAGAGCTTTGAAGCCGTATTTTTCTTCATCTTCCTTTTAAAAAACAGTGGCCTGATGAAAAGTTCTGGACACTCAAAGTCTGTACACTGTGTAGTGTTATTTGTAACAAATACCAGGAGTTTTGTGAATAGTCACCGTGCTTATCTTGACTGCGAAGAAATGCAATTTTTCTTTGGAGGTTTGAAATGAGCAAAACCTTCACTCTATGAGTTTTAAAAGTTTTTTTCCTCCTCTCTGAGCAGAGAACAGGGAGGAAGTCAGTTCAATTGCTTTCCAGACTTACCTCAGCCCACCTTCATACAAATGCTAATAGGTCTAGACAATGAGATGGTCAAGCTTCCCCCCCCCCCCAAGCAGGGAACAGAGATTTTGAGGTGTTTTATTTATTTGTTACATTTATATCCCACCTTCTCCGCCATGGCAGGCTCAGGGTGGCTAACAAACATACATATAGACGTATACATTAAAATTCCAGATATACTAAAAGCAGAATTAAGTTAAGATCACAGTATAAAACCATAACTACTCAGCACCATGACTGTAATGGAAGATGGCAACATTCTCTCAACATTTGAGTGGTCGCCTACACCGGTGGTAGGCAAACTGCGGCTCGAGAGCCACATGCAGCTCTTTGGCCCTTTGAGTGTGGCTGACGGCCTATTCCCTCCATTGTTCTCTATGGTGGGGGGAAAGTTACTTTTTCCCCACCATAGAGAACAATGGAGGGGATGGGGATACATAAAAATGTACTAAATGTCCATGCACTTTAAACAATGGCAGATTCTGCCATTTCCCAGCTGAGACTAGCAACCACAGTGGACTGGCAGGCTACAGTGGAACTCCCGATGTGGAACCGGTCCTGTACATCACGAAGGTGGGTGGATGAAAACCGATTCTGCATATCATGATGGGAGAGGATATGCTGGTTCTTCTGCACATTTAACTGGTAAAGCAGAGCATCTCTCCTTATATATAATTGAGTAGTGGGTGCCAAAGTTCTAAAATGCACTCCTTTAGTGTATGGACGCTTGAACTGTCAGTCAGAAGATGCTGGCTGGGTTGACTGGCTGCTTTGTGCAGTCCCGCCCAGCGTTTCAAGGTCTTTTGCATATGGAAGCTGATTGGACTTCACTCCATTCCACACCTCATACTCCCCCCTCCCCGCAAGGCAGTTGGAATGTCAGTTGCATATGGAACCTTCAAGGTCTTTTGCATATGGAAGCTGATTGGACTTCACTCCATTCCACACCTCATACTCCCCCCCCCCAAGGCAGTTGGAATGTCTGTGGTGTGTAGGTCCCAGGAACCTGTTTTAAGAGCTGCCTGGGGGATTATGGACCATTCACACACTTTCAACCTTAACATACCTCATAGGGGGAGAGGAGAATGATGACAGCTGCTTTCCCTAGGCAGAGGCTGGGAGGGGGGGGAAGTAAACT
>NW_015173701.1:21076-21185 GCF_001447785.1 Gekko japonicus | reverse complement strand
GAGATTTGAGGAGTGGAGGACGGAGTGGGGGACATCAGACAGGTTACAGTGCCATAGAGTCAACCCTCCAACCCAGCTATTTGCTCCTGGGGAAGTATTGTTGCCAATC
>NW_015173701.1:19924-20162 GCF_001447785.1 Gekko japonicus | reverse complement strand
TTCCTGCCAGGGAAGCTGGGGACCCTGCCCACGAATCTCCATTTCATCCTCACAACAACCCTGTGGGGTAGGTTAGGTAGAGAATGGGAGATTTGGCCCGGGGTCACTCAGCCAACAGAGTGAGAATACAAACCTGGTTCTCCCCACATCAATCTGCAACTCTGACCACTGTGCAGTGCTGCCTCTACTGATCTGTAATGTTCCAGAGGTGTTGTAATGTAATACTCAGTTTCTCAAA
>NW_015173701.1:8565-19691 GCF_001447785.1 Gekko japonicus | reverse complement strand
CCTCCAAGCTGTGGAGCCCTGTGAGCAAAGATTCTACTTCGTGAGCTCCTGGCATGAAAGCTGTGAGCGAGCGATTTGGCTATTACTGCATAAATGAGTTTGCTCTGGAGCCATCCTTCCTGAGCTAAGACAAAAATGTGTGAGCCGGAGGCTAAAAAACTGTGAGCTAGCCCACACTAACTCAGCTTAGAGGGAACTTTCAGTGGCCACTTTTTGTTGACTCTGCTTTCGGTGTTGCGTGCTTGAAACAGCTGAGCTGGGTAGGAAGGATAACTGTTGCGGGCCTCTGAAAACTGCCGCCCTGCCCAATTAACTTGTGAAAGCCATTGCCACAAGATGTGGGTGGGAAGTTTGGGGGGGGGAACCCGTAGAGATGAAATATATTGTGAACTTAATCAAGCTTGCGTTCAGGGACACTGAACCTCATAATATGAAATGCTGTTGAGAGAATGGGGGAGGGCAAACAGCTCTTTGAGCTTCCAGAGGCCTCTGGAAGGCTGCGGTTTGGACCAGAATGCAGGCGGCTAGCTAAGAACCTTGAATCTGGTCCAGCAAGGCCATACAAATTGATGCTCTCTAGTGCATGCCTAAAATTAAAAACAACAACATACAAACCTGACTTACCCAAACTTTCCAAGGAGATGCAAGGCCATTGTTCATATTAGTGTTTGTCATGATTTATTTTGTCATGATTTAATTTTATGGATACTTTGGACATATAGAGAGGATGAACAAAAGGAGACAAAACAAGTATACAAGACGAGTGTGGATGGGAGAGTTGGAAGGGGTTGACCTCAGCTAACGTACCTCAATCAGATTGAGGACATTTTTAGCAAAGGCCAGTTTAGGAGTACCCTAATTAAATTAATAACAATATATTAACAATAATAACCTATATAGTTTAAGTTTAAAAAATTTGGCTCCCAAAATAAATTTCAATCGTTGTACTGTTGATACTTGGCTCTCTTGACTAATGAGTTTGCCCACCACTGGCCTACACCATAGTCCAGGCTCCAGGCTCCTGCCAGGCTGTTAATCGTCAGGCTGGTGGTGATGTTGGTGTTAAGGCGTTAAGGCCAGAGCCATGATCTTAAAGGCACCCCCTTAATTGAAAGCCTGGTGGAAGAGCTCCATTTTACAGGCCCTGCGAGACTGCACAAGGTCCCGCAGGGCCTTGATGTCATCTGGGAGCTCATTCCACCAGTAAGGGGCCGCCACAGAAAAGGCCCTGGCCCTCATTGCAGCCAGTCTGGTTTCTTTCAGGCCCGGGAGAACCAGGCAATTTTGGGATCCCAATCTTAGTACTCTCTGGGGAACATGTGGAGAAAGGCGGTCCCTCAGGTAAGTAGGACCATGGCCATATAGGGCTTTAAAGGTATGAACCAGTACCTTGAACCGAATCCGGTATGCTACAGGCAGCCAGTGTAGTGCTTTTAGGGCAGGCTGGATGTGTACCCGCACAGGAAGGCACAACAACAGCCTCACCGCTGCATTCTGCACCAGCTGCAGCTTCCGGATTTGGGACAAGGGCAGCCCCATGTAGAGAGCATTGCAGTAATCCAATCTCGAGGTGACCATTGCATGGATCATTGTTGCCAGGTCATTGCGTTCAAGGAAGGGAACCAACTGCCTAATCAGCCATAGATAGTAAATGGCAGACTTCGCAGTGGCTGCTACCTGGGCCTCCATTGTTAATCTCCGGTGCTGGCACCAACGATGCCCCATCGAAGGTTGGGAAAGGGATCCCTAGCCTTGGACCCCTTTCGACTCAGGCACAGGACCTCCGTCTTCGTTGGATTCAATTTGTCGACTCAGCCTAAGCCAACCAGCCACAGCTTTTAACACCAGGTCCAGGTCTCCTGCACTAGAACCTGACTGGCCATCCAACAACAGATAGAGCTGGGTGTCATCAGCATATTGGTGACAACCCAATCTGGGTAAGGGGGTGCATATAGACGTTGAATAGCATTGGGGAGAGCACTGCTCCTTGGGGCACACCGCAATTTAGTGGATGCCTTCCAGATAGCAGTTCCCCAACTGCCACTCTTTGTCCCCAACCCTGAAGGAATGAGGACAGCCACTGCAAGGCAAACCCCTGAATCCCAGTATTGGCGAGGCGGTGGTTCAGTAGTTGATGGTCAACCATGACCAACAGGTCCAAAAACATCAGCACTGCCATGCTGCTGCAATCCAGATGCCTTCAGGAAGAAAATTCTGGAGACTTCAGGAAAAGCTTCTCTAACCTGGCTTGACCTGGTCAGTGGGTGGGGAAAAGAGAGGTGATAAAACGCAGGTGAGCAAGGAGGAAGCTCTCTTTTGTGCTGAGTCCACCAGAGCAAACAAAATGCTTAACTGAGGTCTGGAGGAGGCAGCCATTAGCCTGAAGAGCTGAAGGTAGCTTCAAGGTAATGGTAACTCCGTAGAGATCTGTAACTTCCTAAACTAAGGAACCTGTCCTATATTTTAACATCTGATAGGGCATGTATAGAGAGAAAGACAGAGGAATTGCATCTTACCCATTTCTTTTTGAAACCCTTGCTCAATCTTGTGCTGTGCTAAAAGTATACTCGTGAACATTTTCTTTTTAACAAATACTTTATGACTTTGGATGCTGGTAGTGGTTCTCTGTACCATATAGAACTCCACTGTCTTGGACACATTATTTTAAAAGGAGCACCAAGGGGAAGGCAGTCAGTTGGCAAGTGACTATTCCTCCAGGGGCTCAGAAGGCAGTAAACACTCCCCATGGTGACCAGGCACTAGAAAGTGGGAGACACAGTCAAGACCTCAGAACTTGAAAGGGAAGCTGGGAACATCAGGGCCCTGCGGGACCTTGCACAATTCCACAGAGCCTGTAAGGCAGAGATGTTCTGCCAGGCTTTTAGCTGAGGGCAGCAACGGTTAAGACTGGCACCCTTTTCTCTCTCCTTATGGTCCTCACATCCCCCTCCCTGTCTACTGTGTGGACAGCACTGCAGCCGGCAAAAAGGGGTGGATATTGCCATCTGGATTGACTGTTATTAGTGCTTTGTGATTATTTTATGTTGGCTGTATTTTATCTGTTTTTAAAGTTGTTAATCGCCCAGAGCCTGCTTGCGGGGTTGGGCAATATAATAATGATGATGATAATGATAATAATAACTTTAAAAGGTAAAGGTTTCCCTTGCTTGAAAATTAGTCGTATCCAACTCTAGGGGGCGGTGCTCATCTCCATTTCCAAGCTGAAGAGCCAGCACTGTCCGAAGACGTGCCCGAAGACATTTCCGTAGTCACCTGATGATCTTTAAGCTGCTGAAGGACTTCTGCTTATTTCTCTTACTTGTGTTAGGAACGTAGGTTAATATAGGAGTAATATAATAATAGATGGTGGTCTAAATGACACTGAGGTTCCTCACTGCTTTGTTATTCCAAGGAGAAAGGCAGCATGCATGGAAGTATCATACAGATGTGGGAGGAAGGGCCCACAGACCCAATCTCTACCCCTTTTACCACAATCAATACCTATTTGAATTAGCTGTACTATTTTCCCCACCCCACCTAAAAAGTATCACAACCTATTTTATATTGGATTCTGCCTGTAAGTCCTTTATCAAACCAGTTCCGGAGTGCTTTTGGTACTTCAGTATTGTACATTTTAATCAGAACAGATGGATTTTATATTCTCCCCCTTTAAAATCTTCAGAAGCTGTCTTATGCTGACCTCTTCTGGCAAATCAAGGCATTCACACACAAAGAGTTTACATTTAAACATTATATATATGGTATGTTTCAGGAAATTGCAGTTGCAAGAAGTGGCCAGTTTAGCAGAACACAAATTGATAGTTAAAAACATCAAAGTGCCACCGCTGTTGTCAAAAGAGTCTACTGTAATGGTAGCAATGCTGGCTCAACTAGGTTTGGAGAAATTTGAGAACGGGATCAAGGCTTACTTCACACAACACAGCCCAACACAAATCTCCCAGTACAGGACACATTCTGCAGAAAGACTCAGCCAAATCAGGAACTCTGGACCCTGCTTGTTTCTATCAATGAAACATTTTTAAAATACAGATCTGTCAGTGCCTGCCATCCATTAGGGTTTTGGCATTTGTGCTACAGGAGGCTGCTACCTGATCAAATAACATTTTAATTGGTCTGACCCAACTGCTTAAATCAAAATGCAAATTTGTTTTCATTTAAGTTTCAACATAGATGCCTTTCAAAATTCTCACATGTAAAATACCTTTGGTTTGTTAAGCTGTAAGTTACTATTAATTGGCTCAGTTTGGAAATTTATTAAAATATTTATATGCTGCCTTTCCTTACTGCTCAAGGTGGATTGTGTGCGTATAAAGTCCTGCCAAGTCACAGCCAACTTGTGGTGACCCCAGCAAGGGGCTTCCAAGGCAAGTGAGAAGCCGGGGTGGTTTGCCACTGCCCTCCTCTGCAGAGTATTCCTTGGTGGCCTCCCTTCCAAGTACCAACCCTGCTTACCTTCCAAGATCTGACGAGACTGAGCTACACCACGCTGCCTTCCCTCCCAAGCGTGCTTACTAATCACAATTTTAAAACCATTTAAAACATAAAAAATAAAGCCCCCCAAAAGAGATGCAGTTTATAACCTGGCCTTGCAGCACCTCCTGAAGATTTCTAAAGAGGGGATTCACCTCGCCTCCTCGGGGAGCCCATTCCATAAAGTGGGAGCTATCATGGAAAAGGCACAGGGTGGGCTACCTTAAGCGGGGGAACGGCCTGAAAACTGCAGCTGGGGGCACAAGGACATATGAGAAGAAATTGTCCTTTAGACATGTAGGTCTTCATGTGGATGGAACTATGGTTTAATTAGTTTGAGAAATCTGGATTCAGCTCCACAAGACGACCATGTGTGTTTTGACTGGTTTCATTCACACAACATTTATTTATTGAATTAATTAATTGGATTTACTAGGCCGCCCACTACGAGTAGGGCTCAAGGCGGCTTACAACAGAGTAAAGACTAGCTGTGGGTAATAAACCAACTTCAGATCCTGGTTTCAGATGCTAGATTGAAGATCCCTACCTAACACAGGAAGTGGATGGAAGGTAGGGACCTAACTCAGGAATTACCTGCATTCAGACAATCACACTAACCATGGTTAGTTTGGTTAAACCATAGTTTTTTGTGTTGTCTGAACTGGGCCACTGTCTCTATCTTCAACCACCATCAAAATATAGATTGAATCTGTTTGGAGTATGGTATTTCTTAACTCTGTGGAGTGCCATGTACATCAGCATATATTTAAAGTTCAGATTTTTTTTTTGTTCCAGTGTGTGTTGCCTTACACTTACCAGCACTGAACCATTTGCCATGCTGTTGCCCACTCACCCGGTTTAGACAACTACTCTTGTAGCTCTTCACAATCCGCTTTGGTTTTCACCATCCTGAATAAAATGCCATCATCCATAAACGTGGCCACAATACTCCCCCCACCCATTCCAGGTAATTGAAGAAATCAATAGCAACTGGTCCCAAAATTGATTCTTGGGGGAACCCACTACTCACTTCCCTTCACTGTGAGAAATGTCCTTTTATTCCTGCCATCCGCTTCCTGTTAATTATCCAATTTTTAATCCATAAAAATACATGTTCTCTTACCTCATGACTCCTAAACTTACTCAGGAGTCTTTGGTGAGGTTCCTTGTTTAAAAACTTTTGGAAGTCCAAGTATATGATGTCTACAGAATCACCCTTATCCACGTGCTTGAGAATCTTCTCAAAGAATTCCAAAAGGTTGGTGAGGCAGGACTGAAACAGATTTTAGGCTAACTGGCCTGCAATTTCCTGTATCCCCTATGGACCCCTTAATAAAAACTGAGATAATGCTTGCCAATTCCCAGTGCTCTGATACTAAAGCTGATTTTAGCAACAAGTTACATATACTGGTTAGCAGATCAGCAATTTCACATTTGAATTCTGAACCCGCAAACTCTAGAACCTCCTGGACACCAAGGCCCAATTGCTCTCTGCTATCCTTCTGGAAATCAGTAAACATCATTCTCTCCCAGGTGAACTTTGAAGAGGGCTAAATCTCAATGGCATTTTATGCCAGTTTTTATTCTGTTTTTCTTTTTATTGTTGCTGGATGTTTCATGTGGAGTGGGAATATTATTAATTTTAATTTTCTGGGGTTTTCCCCATTTTTGGGTTCTTTTGCTGCTTAACTGTGCTCTTGTTATCTGTTACCATTTTTATTTTTATACTTTTTAATGTTGTAAGCTGCCTTCAGCAACCTATAAAAAAGCAGGGCAGAAATCAAATAATTAATAAGCCAACTCTTCTTCTTCTTTTTTTTTAACCCAGCTTTTGTAAGAATTGTGCAAGTGCATGCCTGCTAGATCAGCATCACCACAGTAGTCTCGAAACAGCTACAAGAAGAAACAACGGCAGTTGTACAACAAACATGCAAGATCTTTTAAAAATCAATCTAAGTCAAGAGGAAGACTGGATAAACAATTTCTGTAATGAGAGTTTTTGTACCAAATGGACACAAAGAATAATACGCTGCCACTGAGAAGTCAGATACACTGAACTGGGAGAAGGGAAAGGCCGAACTCTTGGTCTCCTATAGCACAATCCTAAACAGAGTTACACCCTTCTAAATTCACTGAAATTAATGAGCTTCACAAGTTGTCAGTCCTTTTAGGAATGCATTGTAAAAAGTCTGACACAAGCAGTGAAAATAGCAAATATAGTTCCAAAAACACTCCTTACCATTTCTTTTATCTAAAGGCCCATGACCATCTTTTCTCCACAGTGCTGATTTACAGAACTCTAATGCACAAAGGAAAACCTAGAAACTCCCTACCACCAAGGGCACTTACTGCTCATACCCTGAATAAATCTTTCTTGGTCTTAAGGCTGCCACTGGACACTAAATTTGTTCTACTGCTTACATTTCAGTAATGCTTCCCAAAACTGATACTGTAGTACAGAGCAAGATTTACTATGTAGACATCCACCAATTCCACAGCAAAAAATGGCCAATCCAGTCTCTGTGATATTACACCCACCTTCCGCAACCTCAACAACTGAGGTTCTGTGAAGTCACAGCACACACATCCCATAAGGCGCTCTATAGCGGAAGTTTACGACTGTGCCCTTCTCATGATTGTTCTTACTGCGCAGCCGAACATACAAAAGACTTCTGCTTCAAAAGAACAAACCAAGCAAGCAAACACCAGATGATCTGCAAGACCCACGGAGAGCTCCCACTTTATTATGCCATCTGTTCACTGACCACATGGCAAGGACATGTGGATAGACCGTGCAAGTGCAGAGACATGCCTCCTGTTGTCTTTGATACTCACACGGAGTCCTGAAAAAGCAGCGCCCAGCAATGCTGGGGTTTAATGACATGGGGTTAAGCGGGTGATTTTAATTTGACATCTTCTACCGTATTTCATACATTTGAACATTATAATAGGGACACACACATTAATAATCGACTTGAGCATATATTCACACACTTCCAATTAAATAGATGCTATGTGCCACCAAATGAGACGGGAGCACTCACTGGAGAAGACCCTGATGCTGGGAAAGATTGAAGGTCAAAGAAGACGAGGACGGCAAAGGATGAGATGGTTAGACAGTGTCATAGATGCAACAAACATGAAATTGAGCAAACTTCAGAGGACGGCGGAAAACAGGAGGGCCTGGCGAGATCTTGTCCATGGGGTTGCGAAGTATCGGACTTGACTGTGCGACTGAACAATGTGCCATAAAGTATCCTCCTGCCACAAAGGGGAGAGACGTAGCCTAAACAGTTGAAACAGCCATATTTAAATTGTTTAAGAACACGGCGCCTTCTGTCGCATCAGACCACTGATCCTTCTAGTCCACGGTTGTCTCCCCTGGCTGCTTCCAGAGGATTCACTTCACCCCAGCTCTCAAAACTGGAGTGGGATTTTTCAAAGTTTCCACACAACATCCTCCTCCAATCGTTCTCCTTCCCCCTTTTCCCCTGCTTGGTCCTGATGTTTCCAGAACCGCAGAAATCGAAAGTGGGTTTTCTCCACACAGTGTGGACAGGAAGGGGCAGATTGCTGAACCTGCCCATCCAGTAGGACTGCCAGCTCCGGATTGGGCAATACCTGGAGATTTTGGGGGTGGAGCCTGAGGAGGGCAGGGTTTGAGGCATAAGGGCACAGAGTATAAATTCCAAAGCGACCATTTTCTCCAGGTGAACTGATCTCTCTTGCTTGGAGATCAGTTATAATAGCAGGAAATCTCCAGCCACCTCCTGGAGGCTGGCAACCCTGTCATCAAGTGCCACTTCCCCTGCCAGTTCCCTTGCGCCTGCCATGAGACCCCTCATGCCATGACCCCTTTTGCCAGCTTTTAAAAAATTACTGGTAGTAGGATTTTAAAGTCCTCTGGCGGCACTGGAGGGAGGAGGAAAAAGAATGAAGAGCTGGCCCCCATGGAACATCTGCATTCACTGTAGCAATGGGGGCATAACGTCCTCACATGGAAGCCCCCTCCAAGAGGTAGCAGCGCTCCAAGGATTCTGTCAAAAAGGCCTTTCATGACCCAAGCAGCCAATATCCTTCTAGTGAAACATAGTCTGCGGTCTTGCCTGTTCAAAATATGTGCTCTTGCACCAAGCTGCACCCCTTCACACACACACACACACACCCTAATTCGCCAATAAAACTAACATGCTGCCTGTATCACTGGGTAAGCATTGCAGGGTCACTTAATTTTTTTTAAAAAAAATAAAGCTCTGAAGGAGGCAGCATAAAACCATAGTTGACATGCAGTGCAGTGCAAGTTCTACTCCCCGGAAGCATTTCCAGACCACTTTTCCAGTGGCCAATCTGTTAACAGCACCAGTTCAAGAAAACCATCAAACTTGTCCACAACAATTGTGGACGTGCTTTTAAACAGGATACCAGCTTTCCCGCAGAGAACCTTAGAAGAGGCACACACAACCAGGTGTAAAGGAGAGTCGCTTGTGGGGTGGTGCATGTTTCTTGGCTTGTTTAAAGATTGATCAGGAAGAACAACTTAACACAAGAAGATGCCAGCCCGGACACACCCCTCCTGGGCGTAAATGTGTGTTCCTGTTCAATGGCACAGAAACCAACAGTGGCCTGCACCAATTCAGTTGCTTGTTATTACAACCATTTCCAAAAGATCTGGCGGCACAGCAAGGAGATGAAGGACATTCCAACAGCATTTACAGAAGGTCCACATAGTAAATGCACTCTGTGGTCTGGTCGACAGCCAAGCCTCGCAGGGAAAGCTTCTAAAATGTTAAATATTGCTCCCCATGCAAAGAAAACATAATTCCCTCCTAATGGAAGCCAAAAGCACACTGTCTTCTCCGGCTGCAAAGACTTTCCTTCTAGTCTTGAGAGTACTGATTCTATCAGCGACTCCCCCGGGAAGAAAGGGAATGTTTTTCCTCAGGATATTTTTAGGAAGATGTGTATTTGTGTGTGTGTGTGTGTGTGTCCATAAATGAAATCTAGTGGGAAAGTGTTGCATCTACTGGGAAGAAGCACCCCCCCAAAAAAAAAAAATCCCCACAAATTCATTGTGGATTATCTTGTTCTTGCAGATAATCAGAAAGAACTGGTGTTTAAAATACTGGACATAGGAAATGCAAAAATAATATAAGAACACATCTAAGGAATTTCCTTTTTTAAAAAACCTATGTTACTATTTTTTTAATAAACTTTGAGATTCCCCCCCCACACACACACACAAAGACGAAAGGGAATGTTTTTCCTCAGGATATTTTTAGGAAGATGTGTATTTGTGGGAGGGGGTGTGTGTCCATAAATGAAATCTAGTGGAAAGTGTTGCATCTACTGCGAAGAAGCACCCCCCCCCAAAAAAAACAAACCACAAATTCATTGTGGATTATCTTGTTCTTGCAGATAATCAGAAAGAACTGGTGTTTAAAATACTGGACATAGGAAATGCAAAAAAAAAAAAATAAGAACACAACTTCTAAGGAATTTCCTTTTTAAAAAAACTTATGTTACTATTTTTTAATAAACTTTGATTCCCCCCCCCACACACACACACACACAAAGACATCATGCAATAGATTCAGGTGGGGTAGCCATGTTGGTCTGAAGCAACAGAACAAAGTTAGTGTCCAGTGGCACCTTTTAAGACCAACAAAGTTTAATTCTGGCTATAAACTATTGTGTGCATACACACTTCTTCAGATTTAATTCTTCAGAATTAAACTGTGTTGGTCTCAAAGGCGCCACTGGACTCAAAACTTTGTTCTTCATCATGGAATAGAATATTTCTAGAAAGCAGCCACAATCCAGCATATAGAAACGCCGGTATGTGTGTGTTTATTTTTAAGGTATATCCTCTTTTTCCCAGTTACACTTAATGGGTTTATCTGGGATTTCAACACCAGGACAACCTCTATCTCCTCAGGTGAGATTCACGCTCCAATCCAGACCCACACTGTGCCCAGGTGGAGTTTCATTACCACCTGGCAGTGCTTAGTTCCAAAAATTAGAAACAGCCTGATTAGATGTGCTATCTGGAAGCTTCGCCTCCTAATCCCATCCTGCAGAGGCTGACTTGCCATGTCCCAAAATTAAAGTGGAGCCACTCTGTGCATGTTCAGAGGCACTCACATTACTGCATCACATATTCCAGAGCCCTTCCACTTGAAGTAGGCTAAAGCAAAGTTGAACCACAGAATCTATCGCACTAAGATCTGGACCTCTTTTTTTTAAGGGACTACATTTCCCTTTCCCCCATTAAATAATTTACGATGCCGGGGGGGGGGGGGGGGAGAGAAGAGCTCTACCCTTTTGCCTAATTTAACCATCTTCTTGGCCTTCTACTCAGTGAATGGACAAAGATCTTTTCTTGTTTATTCGTGACTCGCACGGGGAAGACACAGCCAAGGAGGGCTATTCAAACGGTTCTAACAGAGCTCGGTCCAACGCACACTTACATCGGAGCAAGCCCCGCTCAAATAAACGTGCAGGAAGCACGCACATGATCAACCTGTAAGGCTTGCAATCCAAGCACAGCTACTAGGCTCCAAAGGAGCCAGTGGGGCTTACTTACGAGTAGACATGCATACCGACGGACTGTAAGAATGTGAGCCATTCTCCCCCCC
>NW_015173701.1:6117-8529 GCF_001447785.1 Gekko japonicus | reverse complement strand
CCCGGCTCGCTCCCGTCTACACGGATTTCACCCAGGCGGCGCACGGAGCTGACCTCCAGGGCCGGGCGCACTTCCTGCCAGCTCGCCAGAAGCCGTGGAAGGGCGTGCGCCGCAGCAGACCCTCCAGGCGGAAGAGCCGGTCGCCCAGAACGTGGCATCCCCCACTGCCGGCGCGGCTCCGGCGCAGGAGGACCCACCTTGTGCTAGCCACTCTCCCGCATGCTTCCGGCTACCTCTCGGCCCGGATAGTCCGGCAGGTAGGCCGGCCGGCCGGGTGGCCGGCCCGCAGCGCTTCCCCGAGCAGTCGCACGACCACAAGCTTTCTTCGCGGGACCCCAGCAGCGTTGCCGCGTCTCTCCGCTTAGGAAGCTGCAAGAGCGTGCTTGCGACAGACCCTACAGAAGCGCCGGCGGTGAGGGAGGGGCATGCGCAGCCGGCTGCTCTTTCACAGCTGCAGCAGCTGTTTCCCAGCACAGCAAGACAGATGGCTCTTTTCAGCTACTGCTCTTGCCCCAGGGAACAGCCACCAGCTCTTTCTTTCTTTCTTTCCCTCAAACCGACCGCAGATATTTAATACAAATGAAAAGAAAGGCAGGGTAGAAAGGAAGCCATCTGGAGAAACGATATGTTATTTTATTTTGACCCTTCATCATCACCGTCCAACAGAAACAGGTTCAAACGGTTCCCAGAAATATTTTAAAAGATCAAATACCATAACATAATGTTAAACTGAGGCATAACAGAGAATCCACTGCTCAGTGGGCTGAGCGAGGAGACATTTAAACATGAAAAGCAACTTAGCAGTAGAAGACAATTGTGAGAAGCAAGGCTGTCTTAAACCTGGATTTCTAAACTCATGCCCGTAAGTCCACTGGACTGGCTTTAGCACAATAACTGGGCATCTGTTTTGTGACCCCTATGCTGTTCCAAAAGTGGTACTACTTTGATAAAGATACCACTTCTTGCAGAGACCACTGAATGTACAATGTTTTGTGTATGAGAAAATTAGATACTTCCCTTGAACAGCATTTATGATTGAAGCATGATTATGTCAGTCATCTCCCTTTCTATACTTACTAACTGAATTGTATCCATTTAACCCTATTAAATTTCATTTTATTCATCTGAGCCCAATTTTTCAACAGATCATAATCTGGTTGAAATTTTATCTCATAATTTTGTATCATCTGCAAACTAAGACTTTCCTCCACCTCTTTACTTAGACCATTCCTGAACATGTTAAACATCAAGATTTCTTATTACACACTCCTGAGTATGGCTGTCCATCCATATACTAGTAGCATCATGTTCTAGCCAATATTTTATCAGCTTGGCAACCAGAGGGATTTTATCAGATGCTTCTCTGAAAAACTAACAATGGTGATCCCCAGCATGGTGTGCCTGGTGCCTGCTGGTTAGGTTACTTGGCATCCACTTGCCTCTTCCCCAAAGCAAAGAGCCGGTCCTGGATTTCCTCCATTGTATTGGAGTAGGAGGTGCTTCAAAGGAGGCCAGGAGGTGACCAGCCATTTTTAAACATAATTAAGGCAATCTGTTCGGAACAGAAAGCATCACTGAATGTAAATAAAGAGATGACAGAACAATTTGAGGTACAAAAAGGCACAAGGCAAGGATGCCCGTTATCACCATTATTGTTCATATGGATTTTTGAAGTGTTGCTCGGGAGAATAAGAGAAGATAAGGACATAAAAGGCCTTACAATCAAAGGCTTTACCTATAAGTATAGAGCATTTGCAGACGATGTAATGTTTTTGGTTGAAGAGCCGATAAAGACTTTACCGTTGCTAATGGAAAAAATAAAAGAATTTGGAGAATTTGGATTTTATGTAAATAAGAATAAATCAAAGGTGATGTGTAAAAATATGACGAGAGAGAAAAAACAGGAACTGCAAAAGTTAATACAATGTGAAGTAGTTAAGAAAACTAAATACTTAGGTATTGAATTGACAACGAAAAACATAGATCTTTTTAAGAATAATTATGAAAAACTGTGGGGCCGAATACAACAGGATATGAAGAAATGGGACACTTTAAATTTGTCACTGTTGGGAAGAATATCGGTGGTTAAAATGAATGTTTTGCCTCATTTGATGTTTTTGTTTCAGACCATTCCGATAGTTAAAGAGGATAAGACATTGAATTTGTGGCAGAAAGAAATATCGAAATTTGTCTGGGCCGGGAAGAAGCCAAGGATTAAAATGAAGATTCTTTGTGATGCAAAAGAAAGAGGTGGACTTCAATTACCCAATATTAGACTTTATCATGATGCGGTGTGCCGAACCTGGTTAGAGCAATGGGTTAATTTGGATAACAAGAAGCTGTTGGCACTTGAAGGGCATGACTATAAGTTTGGTTGGCACGCCTACTTGTGGTACGGGAAAATAAAAATGG
>NW_015173701.1:4489-6079 GCF_001447785.1 Gekko japonicus | reverse complement strand
AAGGAAGAGAAGAAATAGACTTTGAATATGATTGGCTAAACTACAGACAGATCTATGACCTATTTAAATCTGACAAAAGAGAGTTTGGGTTTAGGGGAAAATATAATGAAATGGAATGTGTGTGGGTGGAAAAGGGTAAAAAAATGATATCTAAAATTTATAAGGTATTACTAAAATGGTATACAGAAGATGAAACGGTGAAAGAACAAATGATAAAATGAGCAATTAATATGAATAAGGAAATACCTATGTCATCTTGGGAATGTTTATGGAAAAATTCAATGAAAATTTCAACATGTAATAATTTAAAAGAAAATTGTTTTAAAGTGATGTATAGATGGTATATAAAAAGATTGCTAATATGAATGATAATATGTCAAATAAGGTTTGGAAATGTAAATAAAAAGAAGGTTCTTTTTACCATATGTGGTGGACTTGTGAAAAAGCAGTTAATTTTTGGACGGAGGTCCAATAATGAAATGCAGAAAATCTTGAAATGTAACTTTAAAAAAGAACCAGAAATACTTCTTTTGGGTCTTAAAAGGGAGGAAGTGAATGTAACTAAGATAACATTGTTATGGTATTTGATTACAACGGCAAGAATGACTTATGCCCAGTACTGGAAACAAGACCAAGTACCTGAGGTTTGGGAATGGATTAGAAAAATGTTTTTTATGGCAGAAATGGACAAATTGACAAGGAAACTTAACAAAAAGAAGATGAAGAGTTTTTTGCAGACTGGATGGACTTTAAAGAGTATCTAGAGAAATATTGGGATGTTAAGAACAACTTATTGTGCTTTAATAATTATTAAAGGAACTAGCAGTAAAGCCCATTGTGAAAGCAATACAACGAGATCTAGAAAGATGTGATGTGTAACGAATGCATAGGCTGAAAGGAGGTAAAGTACCTCCTGGAGATTTGGGGGGTGAATTCTGTAGAGGGCAGCATTGGGCGGGGGGGGCCGGAAGGACTCAGCAGGTATAATGTCATAAGGTCTACCCTTCAAAGCAGCCGTTTTCTCCAGGGGAACTGATCTCTGTCATCTGGAGATCAATTGTAACAGCGGGAGATCTCCAGGTCCCATCTGGAGATTGACAACCCTAGGGGAAAGTCAGCTGCACAGCAGGGGGTTGAAGAGAATGGTTTGATTGCTGCTGGGCCAAGATTGGCAACAATAGTGCCCCAGGAGCAAATGGCTGGTTTGGAGGGTGGAGTCGATGGCGCTGTACCTGTCTGAGGAACACCTCTCCGGGCTCCCCTTCTCAAATCTCCAGGAATTTCCATACCTTAAGCTGGCAACTTTATCTCCACCCCTCTCAGCAGCCTCTTTCTAGGCGAAATTCTGTCTTTCTCATTAGCAGGGGAGCAAAGCAGCTTACTTCAGTCTCTTCGGCTTTGCGATCTGTACAGCAACGCTGTAAGGTAGGTTAGGCAGAAAGACTGTGGCTGGTCCGTAATCACCCAGGCAGCTTCCATAGGGATGCCACTGCTGAACAGGTGCAAGCAGCCAGGGCTAGTGATGCCATGCCAGTCTGGAGGCATGAAATCACCCTGAGAGTGCTTGCAGGCCTAGGGTTGCCCTTGCCA
>NW_015173701.1:0-4443 GCF_001447785.1 Gekko japonicus | reverse complement strand
TGTGGCTGCTCTGAAATCACCCAGGCAGCTTCCATAGGCAGCCAGGGCTAGTGATGCCATGCCAGTCTGGAGGCATGAAGTCACCCTGAGAGTGCTTGCAGGCCTAGGGTTGCCATTGCCAACAAAGACAAATTGATGCAAAGGAGGATGGAAAAGTCTCCATATCTCTATTTTGCCTTAAATTGGTTTTGATGCCAGCAGAGTGAGAAAATGCCAGAGGCTCTGGGTGGGTGCCCCATGGTAAATGCACCGAACAATTCCTAAAGATTTTCCAAAACACTACTCTGTCGATATATTGCAACACTTTGAATTAGCACCAGAGCTTTAAGAGCTCTCCAGCTGTCCTCTGGAGACTGGCAACAGCTTGTTTGGAGGGTGGGGAGTATGGCATTGTATCTGTCTGAGGTCCCCCTCTTCCTCCTCCTCCTCAGACCCCATCCACAGCAGGCTGCATTCCTAAAATATCCTGGAAGTTTCCAACCTGGAGTTGGGAACCCTATGTCCTTTCCAGGCAACCATCAGCCTACCTTCATCTGCCTGTCTGTCTTTCAGGTTTACATTTCCCCCCCCCAGCCTCTGCCTAGGGAAAGGGCAGTCTTTCCCTGCAGTGGGAACCAAAGCAGCTGACATCAGTATGCTCTCCCCCGTATGATCCGCACAACTACCCTATGAGGTATGTTAAGGTTGAAAGTGTGTGAATGGTCCGTAATCCCCCAGGCAGCTTTTAAAACATGAACCTGGGACCTGCACACCATCCTCTGAAGCGCTCTCTGTGGCAGTAATGGGGTGACTGCTGGCACCTTTTCCTATCTTTTTTTGCCTTGTGGTATTCTGCTTGTGGTGTGATCTGTCTTCTTTGTGATGTAGCATGGTTGTGTTATTGGGTTTGTTTCTTTTGAAGGGGAAGTGATGTGTTGTGAGTGAGGACATATTTTACTTCAGAATACAGTAGGTTCCATATGCAACTGGCAATTCCAACTGCCTTGCGGGGGGGAGTTTGAGGTGTGGAATGGAGTGAAGTCCAATCAGCTTCCATATGCAAAAGACCTTGAAACGCTGGGCGGGACTGCACAAAGCAGCCAGTCAACCCAGCCAGCGTCTTCTGACTGACAGTTCTTGCAGCCAAACACTAAAGGTGTGCATTTTGGAACGTTGGAGCCCACTATGGCTTTATATATAAGGGAGAGATGTTACCTATGAGATAGAGTATATGAAAAAGGTAGTTAAAATAATAATTACCTATTAAACTTCGTTTTAGGAGGAAGGATTAGACAAGAAAAAAAACTAGGTAGGGGTGGGATCACTGCAGGAAGCCTGGAGAAGGGGAGGGAGGGAGGAAGGGGAAAGGGCTATAATAGAAATGAGGGAATGTTATAATATTGGACATGTTGTTATAACCCGACAATAAAATGTTTTTTTAAAAATAAAAAAAGGAAGCCAAGAGGCATCACCTTTGTGTCTGTTGGGAGTACCAGTTTGGAAACATTTGCCTGTATCAAATGAGCATGATTGGCTTGGAAACTCTTAAAGGTTTGTGGAACATCCTAGTGTTGTGTGACTGGACCCAGTTTTCATGGCAGTCATTTTGTGACTGGTCCCTCACCATGGCAACCAGTTTATTAAAGGTTTTATTTATGTGATTTTCTCTTGTACATAATTTTAACATTGTATAATTCATTATGTTTTGGAGTCTTTCTTATATACATTCTCCAACCAAATATACAACAATTTCCATCTCTTATCATATAACTCTCTGTTTTTACCTTGTAATAACATACTTAATCTATCCATTTCAGCAATTGATAATACCTTTTCTAATATTTCTGTTTTTGAAGGTATTTCATCTGTCTTCCATTTACTAGCTAGTAACATTCTTGCTGCAGTAAAAAAGTATATTATAAAGTATTTGCTTGTCCTATTATATGTAATAGGTAACATATTTAATAAAGCGATTTCTGGAGCAAATATTATCTGAGTCCCCGTTATTTCATTTATCATATTATAAACTTTTTTCCAATATTTTTGAATTATGTCACAATTCCACCACATGTGTATATATGTACCTACGTTTCTTTTACATTTCCAGCAGTTATTGTTCGTGTTTGTATAGCATTTTGCTAATTTCTCAGGCGTCCAATGCCATCTGTAGAACATCTTATAAATGTTCTCCTTATATGGAATTGCTTTCATTAGTTTTATTGAGCTCCACATTTTCTTCCATTGATCAATATTTATTTTTTATGTAAGTCTTTCTCCCATGTTATCATCGTTCTTTTGATCTCTTCTCCAATCATATAATCTTCCATTAGTAACTTATATATTTTTTGAATTAGTTTGTCACTGGAAGATAACCAAATTTTGTCTAGGTCGTTTCTTTCATTATAGAAGCCCCTTTTTTTGTCCATATTATATCGAGCAGTTACTTGTGTCTTCTCCCACCACGAGAATTTAATGTTTTGCTTCAGCATTTGTTCTTCCGTTTTTAAATTATTAGTCGCATCTAACAATTCTTCGTATGTTAACATATAGCTTTTATCCGTTATTGTAGAAATTGTAGAGGCTTCTATTGGTGCCACCCATTTGGGGGTTTTCACATAAAGTCGTGTTTTAATCTCTTTCCAAATTTTCATCAAAGAGCCCCTTATCGTGTGTTGTAAAAAGTTTTTTATGATTTTAACATCTTCGTACCATATATAATTATGCCAACCCATTATTAGGTTGTGCCCTTCTAGTTTCAATAATCTATTGTTTTCCAATGTTATCCATTCCTTTATCCAGGTCAATGCCGCTGCTTTGTAATATTGATTCCAATTTGGTACTCCGAAGCCGCCTCTATCTTTTTGGTCTTGTATATTCTTACTTTTTATCCTTGCTTTTTTTATTGTTCCATATGAATTTGTCACATATTTTTCCAAATTCCTTAAAGAAGTCATCTTTTCTCAAAATTGGAATAGTTTGGGCCAAAAATATAAATCTAGGTAAAATATTCATTTTAATCGTCGCAATTCTACCCATCAGTGAAATCCTTAAATCTTTCCAGGTTTCTAAGTCTTTTTTCACATCTTTGAGTAGCTTATTGTAATTATCTTCTTTTAAAGTAATATTTCTATTTGAGATCCAGATTCCTAAGTACTTAATCTTTTTTACTACTTCTATCTTTGATATTTCTTGTATTTCCTCCATTTGCCTCTTTGAACAGTTTTTTGTTATTATTTTCATTTTATTGAAGTTTATCTTCAGACCAGTTAATGTCCCATATTCTTGAATTATCTGTATCAGATTTGGTGTTGATTTCTTTGGCTCTTCAAGTATAAATACTAAATCATCTGCATATGCTTGCAATTTAAATTCTTCGCCTTTAACTTTTAGTCCTTTAATTGAGGTGCTGTTTCTTACTTGATCAATCAAAGTCTCTAGGGTAAATATAAACAGCAGTGGCGATAAAGGGCATCCTTGTCTAGTTCCTTTTTGGATTTGAATATTTTCTGTCAATTCATTGTTAATCAGTACTTTTGCCACTTGTGTTTTATAAATTGCCTTTATCATTGTGAGGACGTTTTCTCCTGCGTTCCACATCTCTAATTTCTGAATCATGAAATCCCAACTTACATTATCGAACGCTTTTTCTGCGTCCAGAAATAGTAGTGCAACTTCTTTGTCTGAGTTCATCTCATAATATTCCAAGACATTTAACATTATTCTAACATTGTCCTTTATTTGTCTTTTTGGTAAAAAACCCGCCTGGTCTCTGTGTATTACTTGCACTAATATTTTCTTCAATCTTGCTGCTAGGATTGAGGCAAAAATCTTATAGTCCGTATTTAAAAGTGATATCGGTCTATAATTCTTTATAAGCTTTTCTTCCGTACTTGGTTTATGTATAATTGTTATAATTGCCTGCGTCCATGTTTCTGGTATTGTCCCTGTTTTGCTAATATTTTGTAATAGATCTTTCAAAACTAATATCAGTTGCTCTTCATATTTCTGATATATTTCGACCGGTATTCCATCTGGCCCTGGTGATTTTTTTTTCTGTCTTTTTAATGCTTCAGTAATCTCACTTGCAGTAATGGGTTCATTTAGCGCCTTTATCTGTGCCTCCTCAAATTTTTTATTATTTTGTTTTTTGAGGTATTTCCCTATCAGCGTTTTGTCTTGTTTCTCTTGGTGATATAACGTATTATAGAACTGTTCTACTACTTTTTTCATTTCTAATATATTGTGTTTCTCTACTCCGTCTTTATCCGTTAATATGTTAATAATCCTTTTTTCTTCTTGCTTTTTAATGTTATATGCCAACCATCTTGTTGGCTTATTTGCATGTTCGAAATAGTAATGTTTTGAGAATTCTATGTTTCTGGCAATTTCTTGTGTCAATATCAAATTCATTTCATGGTGTAGGATTCTAAGATTAGCTTTAATTTCCTCTGTTCCTCTTATGTT
>NW_015173700.1:747435-751736 GCF_001447785.1 Gekko japonicus | reverse complement strand
AGAACAGCTCTTATCAGAACTATGGCTCAAGATAAGTACTGGTGTTTCAAGCAAAGGGATTTGGATACTGTAAAGAAGGTACCAGCCTTCTGGAAACTCAGAGGGTCAGAGATCACGCAAAGGAAGTGTACTGGAGAAAACACTGGAACAAAAGCCTCTCAACATAAGGATTTCAGTAACTGTGAATAACTTAAGAACGAAACGACCCCTGGAAATATATATCTTTAATTACAAGCTGAAATGCATTATATGATGGAATTATATATGTTATGAACATGACTCTATCATCTGTATACAAACCTAATTTAAATTGAAAGGAGATTAATTCTAATCCCTTTGATTTCAGGGATATTTCTTATAAAACTGACCAATTCATCCAATGCAAGAGGAGGTTGGAAGGGATAACTGCTCTTTTGTTTGCCTTTGCACTGGAACTACTGCGTTGCAATATCCTAAATGTGGCTGCACCATAAAGGCTCTATGACATAAAGGCTGCTATGTTCAATTTTACTTCTAGTAGTTCCTAACTCTAAGTACAGCTCTGCAGCCTAGAGGAGTTTGTAGAGTCTCCTTTAATTGTTTTAAAAGCTAAATAGACACCTGTCACAGAGGCATAAGTATAGGAGAGATGGGTTGGGACCAGATGGTCCAATCAATCTTTTTGATTTCTGTTATTCTGGGTATTTTCAGAGAAGAAGGGGAAATGGAGGCCTCTTAACATTCTTTTGTGTTCTTACAGAATGCTTTAAAACAGTGCTGAAATATTCATCACAACACAGCTTGTATTTCACTCCTGTCAAAAGAGAGAAAGTACTTGCCCTTAAATCATTTTAAGCCAGAATCTTTACTCCCCTATGGGATGATGCCAGGATCGACGTTCACTCTTCCCTTCAAAACTCTCTTAATAAGTTGGCATGTGCTCTAAATATGCCACTTCCCTTCCCCCAATGAGAATTCTTTTTTAAAAAACCATGGACTGCTATCTTGTATTCGTGCTTAGCTCCAGTGAGACTGCTTTGATAGGTAGAAAGAGTGGGTTGAAACGAACTGCCCTCCTATTTTCTTCTCCAAAAGATTCTATTTTCAAAAGTGCAATTTAGACCTTTCTGACCAAGGGCTCATAAAATATGATCATTTTAACAGATCATCAAAGAAAATTACTTTCTGTACCCTTGATGATAACTAAACACTATAATGGCTTATAGAGAGATGTTACAGAAGTCCACGGTATCTATAAAGCAAATGATTTCAAAGTGTTGGCAATGCAGATGTACAGGGAATAAGCTATTTCCCCACACTTTTTTGTAAAGTAGAAAGAAATTTTGTGGCATTCCCCATTTGTTTCTGTTGGCATTTTTTTTTTTTGCAACAGATATTTATGTATTTCTCTGCTACAGTAGAAGTAGATGCGTATTTACTTTTTCAAATGCTCTCACAGTTCACAGGGTTTATTATCCTAATTTAAATCAGTGGAGTGTTGCAAAGCTTGAGGCATGAGTCAATAGGATGCAATAATGTAATATAAAATACATCAAGAATAAAGTTGCCACTTTTTTCTGGCAGTGATCCCATACCTTTATGGCAGATGGAAATTCAACATGGTCCACTTTTCTGCCCTGGAGATATGTTGATAAGGAAACCTGAATATGTTAAATTTCTGTCCTCCATGCAACTGGCGAAGACACAAAGCACCTTTGAGGGAAAGAAGGTGGCAATTTAAAGGATATGTGTGAGATAGGAGCAATTTCCAAGAAAGTTCAATTTGTGACATACACATGGGATCCACAAATCAGAACACATGTCTGACAATTTCCCCCTTTGAGAGATTTAACACATTTAACCTAAATTCCCTCATACTGGGAAATGTTGCTAGTGCTTTAGTAAAATGCTTTTGTTATTCTCTGAAATTCTTCAGGCATACCTGCTGTATAGGAACTTCAAAATTGTGCCCCACCCCCTGCACCTCACTCGGGGGAACTGCGTTTCCCTGCGTTCCCCCCCGAAATGACCTCTGGATTTAGCTGAAACTTTTGAAAAGGTTCCTATGCAATTCTTCAGAGATCCTCCCCCCAACAAATCCTACCTCTGCTTTCACTTTAAGCAAAATTTGGTCACAACTTTAGTTAAGAGAGAACATTTGAACAATTTTTTTAAAATTTTTTTAATTATTGAAGCTTATATACACAATTTTACATTAAATCATTGTACAATCATTTTACCCTGCTCCCCCCTCCCTCCTTATAGTATCTTCATATTTTTAACCATGTGCACAGATTCTTCATTCGTATTTGGATATTTGGATTGGCTTCCCCCCTTTCCACCCATTCCTTATATCCCACCCATTTATTTGTAATCTTTTGACATTTCTCCTCCCATGTCTCTTCAGTAATTATCTGTGCAAATATATCTGATTTTACGCGTTCAAAGACATAATTATTCCATTTTCCATCGTCCATTTGTGCCTATCCCTCCATCCCAATGTTATTACAGCCATCCTGGCTAGAACATTTGAACAAAATGGGGTTTAATACCTGTTTAAGATTACCACCCACAGTCCCCTAGTGCCCCATGGTTGCATGGAGATATACCTGTACAAACCAAAGTCCTGTGCATGTGTGGGATTGAAGTGATTCCTGACATTTGGCCTCTCTAAAGTGTTGCTTGATTTTTTTAAAGATTCCATGTGACTAATAAAGCATTATAACACAAGAGACCCACATTATAAAAAAAATAATTTTCAGACACCTGAGATCTTCCTTCAAGTATTTATTTGATATTGTGAAGGACACACTCGCCTTAAGTTACTTCAAGGCTCCCTGGGCCTGGAATCTGTATTGAGGGCTTACGCTCAACTGGAGGGAGGGGGTATATGAAATAATAAAAAGGAAATTGCCTACAATCACTAATGAAAGGGAAGGGTATGCAAAAGAAGTTACAGAGCTCCTGTAGCCTTAATTCTGTAGAAGGCAAAGTTGTTAATGCAATTTAGAGTGAATAGGAGTAAGAAAAGTGGCACTTAAACTACAGCAATTCTCCCTTCTGTACAATTATTAAAAGTTTAGGAATGCCATTGTTTGTATCTGACACCTATAAGGGTTATTGCTTTCAGGGTCCAGAGTGATTTTCATCATCACATTTCACTTTAGAAATGAAGGTGTGAGGCTGAGTCAAGTTCATATTTCAAAAAAAAAAATGGAAGGCTTTCAAGTTCATTACAAGAGAGAAGGATCTGAAATAATAAGTTAAAAGACTAACAGAAAAGTCCTAGCTACTTCAGCAACACTGCGTTGAATAATAGCTCAGGGGGTGAGCTCCTGAATTGAGCTGGCCTCTCCCCCTTCCTACAGGGTATGATGAAAAAGCTTCACCTTTCTCCAGTTCTCCAAAAAGCTTTCACTCTTTCTCCAATTCTTCTTCCCAAGAAAGACCAATGAATTTTTGCCAGCTAGAAGAAGAGCAAGACTGCAACTAGAACAACATTACAAAGCTCACAGCACTGGTGTTCTTTGGCTGGCAAAATTGAATATAGAGAGACAAAAAATAGAGTTCTGGCTTCTCTTACAATGGTCTTCTGGGAAAAGAATTCACTACCCAATCAAAGGGTCAGTTCGTATGATCAAATTAGCATGATGAAACAGTAAGTTTTAGGGCCAAAGTACATGTTTGGATTTTTAACAAGTATTCTGTGCAGAGGGAGCAGCAAAAATGGGGAAATAACTCCCCCCCCCGCAGCACTGTTTCAACATGGGAAAACAACTTGGAGGGGGAAGCTTCCCTTCCTGCCCCTGCAGCAGCATTCCAAGACTGTTAGTTTTTAAATTATTCTTTCAAATCTTTCTCCTTTGCTTTTTATAAGCCATTCTGCACAGCTGCTGTATGGCTATGAGGAACCCGAGTTGGGTCCCCAGCTCTCAAAAAGAATGAATGTGTACTTTGGCCCATTGTCTGCTCAAGAAGCGGATGAAGAGGCAGATCTTCTCCTGGACTGCCGCAGTTCAAATTGCAGACAGTTGTGCTGTGGGCTGTGTGTGTGAAATTTACTCCCTCCCACACTAAATCTACGTACAGAACACTAGGATTTTATGGATTCTTTTTCCCCCTACAGTTTTGCCACCTCCTTTGCTATTTGCGAATGACCTGGCCTGAGTGGATCAAGGCAACAATGAGGTGAATTCAGATGAGCTGCAGAAGTGAAGACATAGCAAAAATGACTTGACATGCAATCTGAGTTGACTGAAGTGCAGAGATGTGGCAGAAGGGAACATAGTCTGTATGCTGAAATCAGATATTGTCTATGTATT
>NW_015173700.1:736479-747336 GCF_001447785.1 Gekko japonicus | reverse complement strand
AGCCAGTTTGGTGTAGTGGTTAAGTGTGCGGACTCTAATCTGGGAGAACCGGGTTTGATTCCCCACTCCTCCACTTGCACCTGCTGATGTGACCTTGGGTCAGTCACAAGCTCTGGCACAGCTGTCCTTGAAAAAGAGCAGTTTGTGTCAGAGTTCTCTCAGCCTCACCCACCTCACAGGGTGTCTGTTGTGGGGAGGGGAAGGGAAAGGAGTTTGTAAGCCGCTCTGAGACACCTTTGGGTAGTGAAGGGCAGGGTATAAATCCAATCTCTTCTTCTTCTTCTTCTTGTTCTTCTGCTGACTCATTGATTTCATGTCCTTTCCTAGCATATCTATTTAGAGTTCACATTGGAAAGGACTGAAGGCTAATTTACAAATTTGTCTTTGATCTGGGAAAAAATGGGTGCTGGGGGGTTAGGGTTCAGTCTTTAAGTTCTTCTGCTGACTCATTGATTTCATGTCCTTTCCTAGCATATCTATTTAGAGTTCACATTGGAAAGGACTGAAGGCTAATTTACAAATTTGTCTTTGATCTGGGAAAAAATGGGTGCTGGGGGGTTAGGGTTCAGTCTTTAAATGGTAACATGGTCTTGTGAAAGCACCACTATATGATAAATACATTGCTCACAATATGTGGTTCAAGACAATTTTTTACCATCTACATATACATTTGCCACTCAATTTAGCTCAAGAAAATTATAGAGCAGCTCACTGTTGCTTGGCAGGTAATCAGCACCTGCTTCCATCAAAATCAATGGGGCTTAAGCTTCAACTAGGTCATGACTCAGCAGTGGATTCAGCATCATTCTGCAGCTGTCAAGGCTGAAGAGCCCCCAGAAGACTCACAGCCAGGCTTTGACTTGCCTTGGTGCCGCACCAGCAGGCACCACAAACTGCCTTCTTGTGCTGTGTGGCAGGATTGGGTACCCTGGAACTATGAAGCCTCCTCTGAGCTCATTCCTGTGCTCATACTGGGAGGGGGTGACTAGGAAGCAAAAGAATAATTCCTAGCACTGACTTGCCTGGTTCCTTTCTCGGTGAGTGGGAGTTGTGCTCTAACAGCCATCCTTTTCCTTGCTGAGCAAGTGAGCAGCAGTGACTGCACCAAGCAACAACAGCCATCATCACCTGTTTAGGTAAGACTGGCATTGCCATGCTTCTCCTGGTTGGTCCCACCATGCTCCAGCTAGCCAGATGTCTCTGTGCTTCTCCTTGCTGACCTAACCACACTGCCTCTCCCCTCCAGTTCCTGGGACTATAAAGGAGGGGAAGTTCCTGGGACTTCTAGAAGGAGGAGGAGAAGTGCCTGCCCAGGGAAAGACTGTTTCAGCAAGGGCGGAGCTTTTGCCACCTACTCTACCTTGAGCTGCGGTGGCTCAAGTGGTTAAGACGCTGAACTGCAGGCTGTGCAAGGTCAGTAGTTCAGCAGTTCAAGACCCGGGTGCCGCAAGCCGGGGTGAGCTCCTGTCTCTAGTTCCAGCTCCTGCCAACCTAGCAGTTCGAAAGCAAGAAATTGCAAGTAGATAAATAGGTACCACTTCGGTGGGAAGGTAACAGCGTTCCGTGCGCCTTGGTGTTTAGTCATGCCGGCCACATGACCACGGAAACGTCTTCGGACAGCGCTGGCTCTTCGGCTTTGAAATGGAGATGAGCACCGCAACCCTAGAGTCGGATTCGACTGGCTTTCGAGCAAGGGAACCTTTACCTTTACTACCTTATGAACTAGTTTGTTAAAGGCAACTAATAATTGTGAAATTGGCTTATTTTGCATATTAGGAATTTGGTTAAACTGGAGGATATTTACACATTATTTCTTCCTACATTCCCCCCCCCTTAATATGTGCATTCTGAGTAGAAAATGTCTAGAAGCTCCAACTTTGATTTTACATTTCATAATTCTGATGTTTACTGGTTATGCTGTAAGTTGAAAATGTTATAAAATTTTAATTTAAAAGTTATTAAAATAGATCTTTTTATATATTTTCTACATTGCAAGTAGTTATGGGTCCATATTTTATGGAGAAAAGCAGGTTAAATATTTCCAAAATAAATAAAGCAGTTGACTAACTATGATAGAGATACTCATGAAGTTAATGCAATGTTTCTCTATAACTATAGTAAAATACTATGTTGGCTGGATTCAGAAAATTAGCCTTTCTGTTCAAGTCACCTATCATCCTGAAAGACCTACGGAAACATGGATTTCCAGTTGCTATTAGCTGATTGGCCAAGCTTGTTAGACTCCTTCCTGGGAATAATTAACAGTTCCACTTCACCAGTAAGCACTGTTCAGCATTGCACCATTATGACACAGGTTAATGGACGTTCCTGCAGAGGTAAAGAATACTCTCCCAAATGTAGTTCCTCTCCTTGTAAAGGAATTACAGCTACAGTAATCAGGAATTATTCCCTGTAGTGTGTTGCAATAAGCACACCACCTACCATAAGGTCATTATGACACAAAGGGGCTCCATTATTCTTATACCATTCTCCCGAGATATTCTATACCTTCACCTTATGAGAAGTTTTTGGACACTGAATCTCACAGTCCAGCTTCAGCTTTCTTTACCTGTTGCAATCTTCCCTATCAGAACTAGTGTTGGAGACTTCCATGTCTCTTTAACTAATGGATGATTTATGGTCTCTGGCGGTGTTCCCTCTAAGCTGAGTTAGTGTGAGCTAGCTCAGTTTTTTAGCCTCTGGCTCACACATTTTTGTCTTAGCTCAGGAAGGATGGCTCCAGAGCAAACTAATTTATGCATTAGGCAAATCACTGGCTCACAACTTTAATGCCAGTAGCTCACAAAGTAGAATTTTTGCCCACAAGTCTCCACAGCTTAGAGGGAGCATTGGGAACTTATCCTCAAGGCAAGTCCTGAAATACCTGTTCACATGTTGTTATTGAATGCATAACATTCTGCATGAACCATTGTGCATTTGCTTTACAAAAGAAACAAGGGACCAGTACCTGGATAAATGTACTTGGATATATATTCGGCTCTACATGCGATATGATATGTGATATGATAATTACTCAAAAAGAAAAATCAAGCATACATTGTACACAAATTGTATATACAATCACTGTAACTTATGAACAAGGCTTAAAACACCAAACATGTTTGAACATAGTGAGATGTAGGGCACATAAAGTAAAAGTAGTTAAATTTGTGTCATTTTTTTTTTGCCCAAAACAACACAAGGCAAGGCAGAGGCTGATGCCTGACCCAGTTGTGCCCTGTACAAGGTGAGATGGAGGACGGCTCCCAGTTGATCCCTGCACAAGTCAAAGCAAGGCAGAGGGAGGCACTTAACTGAGCCCCGCACAACACAGAGCACAAGACAGAGCTGGGTGGCGCCCAGCCAAGCCTCGTGTGAGTTGAGGCAAGGTTGAAGACTGTGCCTGATGAGGCAGAGGATGGCACCCGGCCTGGACCAGCCCTGCACACAACAAGATAGGGAAGTGCCTGACCAAGCCATGTGCAAGATGAGGCAAGGCAGAGGATGGCATCCAGCTCAGCCCATCCAAGTCCTAGATGAGGTAAAGAAGAAGAAGAAGAAGAAGAGAAGAGGAGATTGGATTTATACCCCGCCCTTCACTTGGAGTCTCAGAGCGGCTTACAAACTCCTTTCCCTTCCCCTCCCCACAACAGACACCCTGTGAGGTGGGTGGGGCTGAGAGAGCTCTGACAGGAACTGCTCTTTTTCAAGGACAGCTGTGCCAGAGCTTGTGACTGACCCAAGGTCACATCAGCAGGTGCAAGTGGAGGAGTGGGGAATCAACCCCGGTTCTCCCAGATTAGAGTCCGCGCACTTAACCACTACACAGCTGGCACAGCTGAAATGAAGAAGCCAGTGCCTGTCCCACCCAAGGCCTGTCTGAGACAAGGAAAGCAGCCAGGCCCGTAGCTCACATAGGTTTTGTGGGCCCCCTCCCCGATCCTCTGCTCCCCCTCCCCCCGCCCGAAGATGAGGAGAGGCTGGTGGCGGCTGCACTGGAGGCCGAGGAGGCATCAGGGGGCTTGAGGGGCAGAGCGGCCTCCCCTCCTCCTCCTCCCCTTCATCCTGCATGCAGCGGCGTGACTCCTGCCCCCCCCCTCTGCCCCGACCCCGCAGATGCCATTTTCAGGAGCAGGCAGCAGCTTTGTTGTCATCCTGCGGGAACATCCCACTAGCGAAGAAACAGAGGAGGCAGCCGGGGAGTCACAGTCTCCAGTTGCCTCCCAGGGGTTGTCGCTGGGAAGAGAGAGTCGATCCACGCTGGCCCTCCCGCCCCGTCCTTTGCACAAAACTCTCACACCTCTCCTAGGAAAAGGGGGGGTCGGTGCAAAATGACACAGAACGAAGTGGGCAATCGCGGCACGGAGAGGGCGGCCCGCCCGCTCACCTACTCCTCTTGTCCTCGCCTCCCAGATGAGAGAAGCAAGCAACCGGCAAAACGTCTAACCCGGTAAATAAAGGCAGACGTTTCCCTGGGTTTTGCTTTAACTGTAGATGCAGCAGCCCCTGGAGAAGTAGTACCTGGAGAAGACTCTTGAGAGAAGAGGCTGCATTTAGACGGGGCTCTTCCTCGGAGCCGGTGAGGTGTTTCCCCTTGTATGGTTGTGGCCCCCCCCCAGCGTGCCCGGCATCATTATGTAACTTCTGGGTGATGTGTGTGCGGCGCACATGCGCTTTGCGCGCACACACACACACACTGGCCCCTCCACTTTCCCCAGGGCCCTCCCACTAGAAAGGTCCTAGCTACGGGCCTGAAAACAGCACCTCACCAATTGGTTAGGGAGGTTGCCTCTTCCTCCCTCCTTCCATATCCCCTTTGGGAAGGAGGATCAGGATCAGGCAGACTTCCTATTCCTCTTCCCCCTCCCTATGCATTGTACTGACAGCAACTAAGTCTGTTGCGATTGCCTAGCAACAGCCTCTAAGGGCATCCATTTCTCAAAGCTACTGGTGCTCCTTGTATCATTGTTTTTAAAGATTTTTCAGCCAACCTCAGGAATTTTTCAGGTTTGTAGAAAGATGTGTCTTGCCTGTTTATGGGTCTAATCTATGCAGGACTTTTACTAGCACAAATGGCTAGTGTGTTGAATTTAAGAATCTTAAATGGCTCTCATGATCATCCTGGGGAGTACACCTATTGGTCTGGAGTAAGGTTGAGCATAATTGATTATATGATGATCTCAGGGAATTTAGTTCTATTCATTGTATCATTTGAGGTGGCCACATATTGTGGAAGTGACCACATTCCCCTTGTTAATTCCCAGCCTAAACCCACAAGCTGAGGATCGTTTTAAGGGAAATATTGAACGTGGGAGGAAACATGTTTAAAAAATGATGGGATGATAAAAAAGGAAAAATATATGCAGGAATTTCTAAGACCAAAACATATAACAAACTTAGCAAGAGGCATTATATCTTCAGAGGAGGGGGGGGTTATTAAATTATATGAAGATCTTATTCAACACTTACAATCCCCATTAGAAGGGTACATATTCAATTCCAAGGGTAAAAGGGGAAATATCAATGGTTGGTTTGATAAGGAATGCTTACTGGCAAAAGGGGAACTTAGGAGTATGTACCTTTAGCAATAGTCAATATAGAACAATTGAAATTGCAAAAATCTAGATACAAAAAGATGATTAATGAAAAGAGAGGCATGCAAATTAGCCTGGCTATAGTTGGGATAGGCTGCAAGGAATAAGAATCCGTAACTTTTCTGGAAACTGGTGACAAATGGGTTCAATAGATCCCCCTCCCAGGCACTTAATGTCATGCCAGAAGTGTGGGGAAATCACTACAAGGTATTGTATGGGGCACTGGAGGATACAGTTTGCCCATTGGAGGATCTTAAGAATGTACCAGAGTGGCTGCCTGTGGAGGCATCTGAAGTAAGATCTTTAATTGAAGCCCTGAAGCTAAATAAGGCTCCAGGACTAAACTAATACCTGCTGAATTAATCAGAGAAAATGCTGATTGGTGGGTCCCTCTGCTTGCCAAACTATTTACTGAAAACTTGAGTAATAGATGCTGGAAATGTAATAATCATGTTGGATCATACTATCATATGTGGTGGACATATAAAAAGGTTCATAAATACTGGATTGGAGTACATACTCTCTTACAATCAGTTTGAATATTACAATAGTTTTTAAACCAGAAATATTCTTGTTAAGCTGTCTACCAGATGGCTTAGATAAGAACCAGAGATATTTTACTTTACATGTTATAGCAGCAGCCAGAATCTTATTCTCAACGAAATGGAGGGCACTGAAAATTCCAACGTTTAATGAGTTGCTAACGAAGATTATGGAATGTGCTGAAATGGACAAATTGACAAATATACTAAAAGGAAAAATGGAAGAATTATTTATGGGACTATGGAGGGCATTTTATGACTGGTTAAAATGTAAGAACTAAGAAACTAAGACTAAATGAAGAACAATAAGAAAGATGGTTATAATAGTTGTGAAACTTTCAGGAGAAGATTTGCACACAGAATGTTAATTTGGATTTTTGTATATACTCTGTACTCTTTCTTTTCCCTTCTCTTCCCTTTCCCCCTTTCTATATATAAACTAATAAAACTCTATTAAAAATGACGCCCCCCCCCATTGACAACTATGGTGGCAGTGAGCCCAAGGCTTCTCTCTCCCCCACAACAGCAATGGCAGCTACATCTCACTACAAATTAGAAGAGGCTTTTTAAATGCCCTCTCCCCTTTCCCCTGCAACCTCTGTCCCTTTGGCTAATGAGCAGTTGCTGGACATTTGGCTGGCTGGTGGCAAAGTCGCCCCTGCCCTTCATTGCCATTTCCCTTCCCTTGCATGTCCTCATAGTATGAAAGTTTTTTGCCTAATTTGAATGCACCGCAAGGCTATCATGCCACGCCAACAGCCCCTGTATGAGCTGGCTAGCTACCGGCAGGCGCCTTCTGTCTTGCTCTCCAAGACAGCGCACAACAGGCCCTAGTTCACTCCAGAGCCACTCCAGCGATTCCCAGCAAGCATCAAGGGTGGCAGCAGCAAGAGCAAACCAAACATGGAGCAGCAGCTGTGGCAGAAGATCAAGAGCCAGGAGCGGAAGTGGATGCAAGACCTCAACCTGGCCATGGATGCCCTGTGGGAAGTGATCATAACTCTATTTGCCAGCCCACTGCCAAAGCTCCCCGGGTCAGAAACTCTACAAGATCGCTCACCTCACCCTGCCAGGCTCCCTCACAGCTGCCAACACCAAGCTCCACCACAGTTCCCAATGGTGAGTGCATCCTCTGTGCATGTGTAGAGACTGGTGTTTTACTTTTGTGGGGATTTAAGTATCCCCCGTATATTTTAAAAAAACATGTCAGATTTTTCTACACGCTTGGGGAGTGCCCCAAGTATGCCAAAATTTCTGTTGACCCTCCATGTGCCCCCTGTCTGCAGAAATAAGTATCCACACATAGGGGGCATGTTGGGAATTAGATCTATAGATGTTTTAAAATGTGTCTTGCTTCTATTATTTTTAAGTAAGTGGTGGTTAATAGACAATAGTCCCAATCAAAATAATTATCACAACTAACTTATTCTTATTTAAATTCTGGTGGGTATGTTGGTCTCAAGCAGCAGAACAAAGTCTGAGTCCAGTAGCACCTTTAAGACCAACAAAGTTTTATTTAATTCTGTTACACACCAAGTAAAATAAACACATCTTTGAAACCCTATAGTTAAAAGAGCTCTTAAACAAAAGACAGATTCATAGCAGTAGGGTAAATCATAGCTTTATTTGTTATTCAGGAAGTTCATGCCGCAAAGCTTCAAAGGCAAGGTACCTGGCAGCTAGCAGGCTGAGACATTTCTTATGTCATTCACGAACAAGGGCTGTAGCCACTTTGGTGTGTTCATTATCTGAATGACATCTAACAAACAGTTTAATGTGTCTTCTCAGAGTGTTAGTGCTCCATACCAGATGCCGCAGACTGAAGCTCAGTGCAAGTAATGAAATTACACTGCTTTTACCTTTGCCAGTGCGGATGAGATGATTGCCATCTGTAAGAAATCCCCACAAGTTGCAGTGTGCAACTAAATTTAGCAACACCAGCTGGGTCTTGTTCTCAGGGTATAATCTATATATCTAATTTTCAACAGTCCCTTCTGCATGCAGATACATATTTCCACAAACAGAGGGCATATTCTCCCCCAACAGGTTTTTTTACAGACTTAGGGGACTCCGTGGGGCTGCAGAAAATTCCAAAAAGTAAAACAAAACAAACAAACAAAAAAGCACGGGGAGGGTTGAATTCTCTCCCCAATACCTTTTGAGATGGCCACTGCAGGGATCTACTCCAGGCCCTGCCACATCAACAGTGAGAGATAGACTGGCTGATAGCCACAGAGACAGAGAAAGATGATGAATGGGGGAAGAGGGCAGAAAGCAAAAGCAGAACTGGAGCTGGGATTGGGGAAGATACCTCCTGCAGTATGAATGGCTAAACAGCAGGTAAGTTTGGGTTTAAAAGGCAGGGGGAGGGGCAGGGCACTTTCCAGGCCTATTTTGGAGCCAGGCCTGGGACTAGGATTTCCCGCTACAGGTTGGGAAATTCCTGGAGATTCCGTGGTGAAGTCTGAGGAGTGCAGAGTTTGGGGAGGGGAGAGGCCTCAGCTGGATATAATGCCATGGAGTGCAGCCATTTTCTCCAGGAGGATCTCTGTCATGATTCCTGGAGTGTGGCTGCTGTTACTGCTGCTGTGGGGAAGCTGTGAGAGTGACAGAAGCAGAAAGAGTGACGGAGTAGGGGCAGAAAGGAAATGACAGGCATGGAGGGGAGAGAGAGAGTAAGAAAAGGGGTGGCAAGAAGGCAAAAGAGTGTGATAGAAGTAGGGGGACAGGGGAAGAAAATGAGGTGGGGAGAATACGAAGAAGCAGAGGTGCAGGTCCCCACTTGTAAACGTAATAATAATAAACTTGATAACATAACACTTTCATATTTTTTTTTGGGATGGGGCAAATGAACCTACATCAGCAATCTATGAAAGTGGTGACAAGTCTATCATGGGTAAAGAGGATTCAAGACAGTGGGTTGGATACAGATTCAATCAGCTATTTGCACCAATTTCCTCTTCCAGCTGCAGACCCCGGGTGACACCAGCCCATTCTACATCTAGCATTCACTCCGCTGATTTACCAAACTCACTGTTGGAACAGAAATTCCCCTCTACATTGCATGGGACTTTCACTTTCTTTGATTGTCAGATTTTTTTATGCCTCCCGTAGGGGATTTTTTAATTTGCATTTTCTATAAACTACAACAAAATTAGAGAAGGGATCTACAAACTATAGGAGAAAGTAAAGAAAACCCACTAAAACCCCAAGATATGGTGGTCATACATACTGCTTAACAATTTAGCTTTTAGCTCAGTGTTCAATTCAAGTTCATTGAATGTGGTCATCTATTAATCAGTTCAAACAAAAATAAGAATTTAAACACCACCATTTCTGACTTCTTAAAAAGCATAATAAGAAATAATTATAACAATACACTGTAAGAGATTTCAGAGTGTAATAACATTTCATTTTTTATACTTTTACTTTCTCAAATGATAGCTTGTCTTCGGGGCTGCTGCCCCCAATTTTGAGTCTGAGTTCTCATCTGAAGATGCCACTGCTCCCTCTTCTTCACTTTCTTTAGTGCGGTCCTCTTTCTTGGGGGGGTCAACAGTGGGAGGGCTTCTAATGTCCTGGCCCCACTGGTGGACCTCCTGATGGCACCTGGTATTTTTTACCACTGTGTGACAGAGTGTTGGACTGGATGGGCATTTGGCCTGATCCAACATTGGTGTTTCTTATGTTCTTATGACTTCTACTTCTCCTGTTAGATGACTATGTTGATGTAAAAATTCACATGCCTTTTCAACAGAGACAATTTTTTATTTCTTGTCCATAAATTTCAAGATTGTGACTTCGGGTACAATCCATCTGTAGGGGATGTTGTTCTTCTGTAAAAATAACACCAAGTCCCTATATTTTCTTCTCTCCCTTCTTATTTCAAACGGGATGTCCTTCAATACTTTTATTTCTTTGATTTTCAGGGTAGATCCATTTGTCGCTTTGAGAATTTGATCTCTCACTTGTCTTCTGGAGACTCTTATAATAACTTCCCCAGGCAGACTATTCTTTCTTGTAAATTCAGGATACGACCTGTACATCATATCGATCATATCGATTTCGCTTTGTAGTATATCCATTTTTGTATCCGCCATAGGGCTTAATGTGTCACAAATAGTCTGTTTCAGATTCTCACCCTTCTCTTCCAGAACAACTTGAAATCTTAAGACATAGCTTGCTCTCTCTATTTGTAGCTGTAACATCAAGCTCTTTTTTCCCATCACCTGCAGTTTCCCCCCCAATTTTTTGGTATTGGCATCCACTTCTTTTACTTCTTTTTCAGTGTTGTCTGGGGTTTTTTGCTATTTCAGCCAGTTGCAATTGCTGTGCATCAAATTTGCCATGCAAAGCTGTTATTTGATCCAGCAGGGGTCACAATGCTTCCGTTAGCATCTTTTGTAACTCTGCAGTTGTGACCTGTCTAGGGGCAGGACTCGCTGGTCCAGCAGGTCCGATAGGAAGTTTTGGTTTAACTTGTTTTTCCTTCTCATCCTTCCTTGTGGGCGCCATTTTTAGAGATTGTTTACTTTTTATAACAGTTATCACAGTCTCTGATACTCCTTAATATGCTTGGTAAGTTCTTAAATGCTTATTAATTCAGTCTATCTTGCTTCAATCGTTCACCCCCCTTGTCGTTGTAGCATAAAATAGCTTAGCTTTTCTTATTGGGGGTAGGTCCCCCCCCCTCGCTTTTAAAGGGAAGTTTCCGGCTTAAA
>NW_015173700.1:718382-732154 GCF_001447785.1 Gekko japonicus | reverse complement strand
CACCCCTCAGTCGTTGTTTCTCCAAGCTAAAGAGCCCTAAGCGCCTTAACCTTTCCTCATAGGGAAAGTGTTCCAATCCTTTGATCATTCGAGTTGCCCTTTTCTGCACTTTTTCCAAACCTATAATATCCTTTTTAAGGTGGGGTGACCAGAACTGCACACAGTATTCCAAATGAGGTTGCACCATTGATTTATTTAGAGGCATTATGATATTGGCTGATCTGTTTTCAATACCCTTCCTAATAATCCCCAGCATAGCATTGGCCTTCTTTATTGCAGTCACATCCCTCCACTGAGAGAACTGCCCATTTATACTCACTCTCTGTTTTCTATGAATTAGCCAGTTTTTGATCCATAAAAGGACTTGTCCTTTTATCCCATGATTTTTGAGCTTACTTAGGAGCCTTTGATGACGAACTTTATCAAAAGCTTTCTGGAAATCAAGGTAAACAATATCTATTGGATGTCATTCCACTCTTGGCCCTGTCATCCCACTTCATTCCTTTTTATCCATTCTACCTATACATAATACCAAATCCTTCCACACCCATAATAACAAAAATTTCAAATGCCCTGCCATGTTACTTTATCACCCAGCAATTTCCATTCACAATAACAGTCTCATTAACAGTCGTACCTATTCCTTCCATCTTGCCCTTTAGTCATATTATTCCAATTCATTTCCAACCTAGACCAAAAAGTATATACAAAATAAAGAAACACTCCCACCATTAATACCACATTTATATCTCTCTATTTCATACCTTACTATTCATACCAATTTTACCATTCTGCAGATTAATAAGAAAAGAAAGACCACGCCCATAAAAACTGAAATTACTAAAGCCCTACCATACTAATTTATCGCCAAACCATTTTAATTCATACTTTAGTGGCAGTCATAGCAATACCTTCCATTTTGTCCCTTAATCATACCAATTCAGGTCACAATGCTTCCCTCAGCATCTTTTTCAACTCTGTAGTTGTGTCCTCTCTGGGCACAGAACTCGTTGGGCTGGCAGTTCCATCAAGAAACTTAGGTTTCACTTGTTTGTCTTTGTCTTTCTCATCCTTACTTTTTGTAAAAGTTATCACAGTCTCTGATACTCTTTAAACAGCTTGGTAAGTTCTTAAATGCTTTTTATTTCAGTCCGTCTTGCTTAAATAGCCCGCCCCCCCTTTTTGTGATAGCTCAAAGTCCGCTTTGTTTTTCTTAGCAAGGGAGAGTTCCCTACCCCTCGTCGCTTTCAAAGGGAAGGTTTTCAGCTAGATCTTCAGTGTTTCTCACTTAAACGTTTACTCACATTTCAACAATAAATCTTCATTCATTTTCAATTCGCTCGGCCACCAAACGCTTCCTCCAGTGTGCGATTTCTTGTTCCCATTCGGGACACTCTGCAGCGGGACCTTCACCGACAGGGTCACTTGAGGAAGAGCTCTCTAGTGCCCCATGGCTGGGAGCCCAACACGAGGGCTCCAGGGGTGGCGCAGACAGTCACGCCCCCTCCTCACCGCGGGCACTGGCAGTCATCTCCTGAAGTACCAGGAGAAAGCGGCCGCTGTGGCGAATGCCAAAACCAGAAGTCCCGATTGTCAGATTTTATTGAGGCATCCACACTGCATGCTGGTTGCACTTCCTTTGATCTCTTGGTTTTATGGTACTGTCTGCATAGATTTATGGCCATTTTATGGTTATTCAGGGGTGACTCTGCAGTCAGTATGGCATTGGCCTGGGGTATTTGAATGTGGTTTTGAGCCACATCTTTTCTGTTGCAGTGTGGGTTTAGTAAAACAACGGAGCAAATGCTAGATGCAGAATGGGCCATCATCGCATCAGGGATGTCCTGGAATGCCCCCAAATTCCCCCCACTGGAGCAATGAGGGGAATTGGCAATTGTAGTTCAGGGCATAATTTCCTTCTGAACCTCATGGGATTTAAAGGTTCTCTGCTTCCTGAACCGAATGGTAGATAACTATTACAATCCCATATTCTTCAGAAGGAATTGACTGTCCCGGACATCCTCTGGAATGTTATTTGCTATGGCTCATCAGTGTGTATAGCTGGCCATATACACTGCCCGTTTCCTGTCTTCCTTTTCAATGTTAAGATTTCTTTGCCAGGACGGAAGAGGTGCATAACTTGCTGGCTAGCTAGCTCAATTTCAGTCCATGTCTGAATCTGAAGGGATTTGCCCTTGACTAAAAAAATGGTGCAAAGTTTCTTGAGTTGGGATGGCTCATTTTATAAATCTCACCATTCCAAATTCACTATGCAGTTTGTCTGCTATTACCAGTCTTTTCTTGCCTGACACAGCTGCAAGAAAGCAGTGGGATGTTTTTTTGGGTTCTCTCAGTTCTTTTCAGAGCTCCAGAGAGAACAATAGGCTTGATTGATTCCCTCTTTGAACTCAGTTCTTGCCCCGTATCTCTTAGCAGAATCTTCCACAATTGAAGTGATATGTAGTATTCTTTCCTTCCATCTTGCCCTTTAGTCATATCATTCCAATTCATTTCCAACCTAGACCAAAAAGTATATACAAAATAAAGAAACACTCCCACCATTAATACCACATTTATATCTCTCTATTTCATACCTTACTATTCATACCAATTTTACCATTCTGCAGATTAATAAGAAAAGAAAGACCACGCCCATAAAAACTGAAATTACTAAAGCCCTACCATACTAATTTATCGCCAAACCATTTTAATTCATACTTTAGTGGCAGTCATAGCAATACCTTCCATTTTGTCCCTTAATCATACCAATTCAGGTCACAATGCTTCCCTCAACATCTTTTTCAACTCTGTAGTTGTGTCCTCTCTGGGCACAGAACTCGTTGGGCTGGCAGTTCCATCAAGAAGCTTAGGTTTCACTTTTGTCTTTCTCATCCTTACTTTTTGTAAAAGTTATCACAGTCTCTGATACTCTTTAAACAGCTTGGTAAGTTCTTAAATGCTTTTTATTTCAGTCAGTCTTGCTTAAATAGCCCGCCCCCCCTTTTTGTGATAGCTCAAAGTCCGCTTTGTTTTTCTTAGCAAGGGAGAGTTCCCTACCCCTCGTCGCTTTCAAAGGGAAGGTTTTCAGCTAGATCTTCAGTGTTTCTCACTTAAACGTTTACTCACATTTCAACAATAAATCTTCATTCATTTTCAATTCGCTCGGCCACCAAACGCTTCCTCTACTGTGCGATTTCTTGTTCCCATTCGGGACACTCTGCAGCGGGACCTTCACCGACAGGGTCACTTGAGGAAAAGCTCTCTAGTGCCCCATGGCTGGGAGCCCAACACGAGGGCTCCAGGGGTGGCGCAGACAGTCACGCCCCCTCCTCACCGCGGGCACTGGCAGTCATCTCCTGAAGTACCAGGAGAAAGCGGCCGCTGTGGCGAATGCCAAAACCAGAAGTCCCGATTGTCAGATTTTATTGAGGCATCCACACTGCATGCTGGTTGCACTTCCTTTGATCTCTTGGTTTTATGGTACTCTCTGCATAGATTTATGGCCATTTTATGGTTATTCAGGGGTGACTCTGCAGTCAGTATGGCATTGGCCTGGGGTATTTGAATGTGGTTTTGAGCCACATCTTTTCTGTTGCAGTGTGGGTTTAGTAAAACAACGGAGCAAATGCTAGATGCAGAATGGGCCATCATCGCATCAGGGATGTCCTGGAATGCCCCCAAATTCCCCCCACTGGAGCAATGAGGGGAATTGGCAATTGTAGTTCAGGGCATAATTTCCTTCTGAACCTCATGGGATTTAAAGGTTCTCTGCTTCCTGAACCGAATGGTAGATAACTATTACAATCCCATATTCTTCAGAAGGAATTGACTGTCCCGGACATCCTCTGGAATGTTATTTGCTATGGCTCATCAGTGTGTATAGCTGGCCATATACACTGCCCGTTTCCTGTCTTCCTTTTCAATGTTAAGATTTCTTGGCCAGGATGGAAGAGGTGCATAACTTGCTGGCTAGCTAGCTCAATTTCAGTCCATGTCTGAATCTGAAGGGATTTGCCCTTGACTAAAAAAATGGTGCAAAGTTTCTTGAGTTGGGATGGCTCATTTTATAAATCTCACCATTCCAAATTCACCTTGCAGTTTGTCTGCTATTACCAGTCTTTTCTTGCCTGACACAGCTGCAAGAAAGCAGTGGGATGTTTTTTTGGGTTCTCTCAGTTCTTTTCAGAGCTCCAGAGAGAACAATAGGCTTGATTGATTCCCTCTTTGAACTCAGTTCTTGCCCCGTATCTCTTAGCAGAATCTTCCACAATTGAAGTGATATGTAGTATTCTTTTTTTGGTTGGTTGTATTTTTCATATGTGCATGTGTGTGAGTGTGTGTGCACCTGGAAGTTATGGTGACCTCTGGTGACTGACCCCTATTTGGGGCCTGGAGGATATTCAGAGAGGTGGCTTCCCCTGTTACCCGGCTCTGGTATTCCAAGGAGGTCTCCCATCCAAGTACTTGACCCTGCTTAGCTTCTGAGATCTGATGTGATCGGGCTTGCATGGGCTATCCAGGTCAGAGCAAGTAGTGTTCTTGACTCTATTTGGAAAGAGTATTCCTATTGTTTTCAAGCTTTTGTCATAAATCAGCCCACAGGCATATTCATTCTAATTTATTAACAGGTGTGTCTATACAGTTTACAGCTTTTAAACAATATGAAATAATATAAAAACAAGATAAACTACAAAACCAAACTCCCCAACTAAAAATCCCTATAGTCTCCAAAATAGACAAATTAACAATTAACAACAAAGTTAAAATTATAAGCTATTCTCAAGTGAGCTAGAAGGCTAGGGTTCCAGAGTAGTAATCAGCCTAGGATTAAATAACTATTTTGAAGCCTTAGGGACGTAGATATGTAATTGCCAACTGTCTTTTGCTATTACATGGTAGAAGATGTAGCAGACTGTAGGCTCTGCAACTACAGAAGAGCACTAAATGGGAAGTAAGCAAAAATGCTCTCAACTCTTTGCATAGCCTACAAGAGAAGAGAAACTGTTGGATAGTCTGGAGTCTGAAAGTCACAAGGAAAAACCTTTGTTCACATGTGGTACTGGAGGGTTTCCAAATAGGCCTGCAATTGGCAAAGCGTTGAATATAAACAGAGAAATAACAGTGATAATCTGGAATTGTAAGAAAATGGAGGTATTTTTTGCAAGTGAAAGGGACTGAGGTAAAAAAAAAACACCAACCCTCAGGAGCAGTAAAGCAAGAGATGAGCAAATACACTTAGCATCAGATGTTAAAGAGAACCAGTCTTGCATCTCAAGGCCATTTCTTCTTGAAGCAAAAGTTCTGTTAAATCCCACAGCAAGTAGCTGGGGAGTAGAACATCTCAGAGCTGTAAATTGTGCATCTATATTGTGGCTTCAGTTACTCACAAAAAGATCCAGCCTGAGATGGTCACATAGAGGAGGCAAAGAATTTGCAACAGACAATTTTAACTTCAACTTTACACTAGTAGTTCAGACCAAAATAGCTAGCCAAGTCAGAGAGATGAGGAACACAGATACACAGCGTGGGACCCTGAAAACTACATGCAGAAAAGAAATCTGGATTGTTTCTATTTTGGGATGAAGAGCCTGCAACTAAATAGGAGTTGCATAAAACATCTGGGAAATAATCTTGGCCTTGAATGTCCACATTACCAGGGAAATGTGTGGTTCACCCTGTGTCTTATAAAATCTCTGAAGAGTAGTCAATGAGATTCTGGCTCTAGTCATGGTGTGTTGCAGATAGAAGTTCCAAGAAAGAGAGGAGTGGAATAGAATGCCCAAGGAATTAAAAACACATACCTGGTCAAGCTGACGACTATCTTGAAACTAAGATTGCAGGGGGGCATTTTTAGTCCACAACAATTTTGGTATGGAAGAAGCAGAAGCAGAAGAAGAGGAGGAGGAGGAGGAGGAGGAGGAGGACGAGAAGGAGGACGAGGAGGAGGACGAGATTGGATTTATACCCTGCCCTTCATTCAGAGTCTCAGAGTGGCTTACAAACTCCTTTCCTTTCCCTCCCCCTCCCCAGAACAGACACCCTGTGAGGTAGGTGGTGCTGAGAGAGCTCTTTCCAGAACTGTCCTTAAGAGAACAGCTATGACAGAACTATGGATTGCCCAAGGTCATCCAGCAGCTGCAAGTGGAGGAGTGGGGAATCAAACCCGGTTCTCCCAGATTACAGTCCACACACTTAACCACTACACCAAACTGGGGGGAAAAAAGATTTAGAGTACATTAGATACTAGGGTCGCAAAGAGATTAGATACTAGGGTCGCAAAGAGTCGGACTCGACTGTGCGACTGAACAACAAAAAGATACTAGGGATGGGCATGAACTGGCATATGAACTAAAACTCATCATGAATTTTGGCTGCTTGGGTCACAAAAGTAATGTTCATAGAAGGGCGCTGGCACAAACATTCCACAAATTTTGGTGCTGTTTATGGCAGTTTGTGGAAGTTCGTCATTTCCAGATGCACTGTCTCCACTCAACTGAACAGCTTACAAAACCTCAAGGCAACAGGGGGACAGAATTCTCCAGTCTTGGAAACACCAATAGGAGCTCTCCAAAGCTTAACAGACACTGCCAGCTGCCAATAACAGAGTTCCCATTCTGCTCTATGGGACAAGAAAGCTATATATACACTCTGCTCAGCTCCACACCCTTTTGTCTGCTGGCTGTTCACATTGCAGTTACACAGAGAGGCAGGGAACTTGTTCAAAGCCAACTTGCAGAGCATATCCATTTATTCCCTCCTGATTGTGAACTCCTCTTCCCTGCTGGGGTTTGGATGTTAGGTGGACTCAGGACTCTGCTCCCTGTCTGTCTGCTCATGCCAAGTGGTGGGGCTTAGCTAATGGGTGCCTGGACTGAGTGAGAACCCACATTTTTGACCCTTCTGATTATGAACTTCTCTACCCTGCTGGGGTTTGGGTGTTAGGTGGACTCAGGGCTCATAGCCACACAAGAGAGGTTGGGCCAGATGTCAGCCTTGCATGACCGGTACTCCAAGGGATCAGCATTGGTGATCTCTAGGGACTTGACGAGGTACTCCCTCACCATCACCTCTGCCAAATCCTCCATTGTATGCCTGACATCTGTGTCACTGTTGAACTCCCAGTTCAACACTGACAACCAGTAGTGGGACTCTTCCCTGGTTGGGCTCTTTCTCCTCCGCCCCAGCTACTTCCACCCGATGTTTCCTCTGGCCATGTCTGCTGGCCTGTAGCCTCCACAGTATTGGCAGAGCTCACACTTCCATTGAAAGAGCTCTGCATTCAGGCCAGCTCATACTCCCCTTTATTGGAGAGGATGCAACCTGATGGTGATGCCCACCTGCAACCTCTCTGCCAAGGCTCTTACCTGTGGGAGACCAGCGGGCTCCAGTGAGGAGGCCAGTTCCGGTCCAGCCCTCAAAGCAGGGGGATGACTTGCCCTAGGTTGGCTGTTTTGCCCTAGGTTGGCTGTTTTACGCGTGTTTTAGATAGGCTGGTAGATATGGATGCACAGCATGTCGGTGGTGTCCTGGAAGGGCTTGAGGACACGCACCATTTGGGAGACAGTCAGCTAGTCACTGAAGCTGATTATGAGCTCCTGCCCCCATGCAGGATGGTCAGGGAGGAGATGACATTCTGCATCAAGCTCTTCTGCTCCACCAAATGCACTATCATGGGGTGATTTCCCACAAGCGCTGCTCCGCACTCACTCCTCCCTTTTGGCCCGATGGTAGGTGTCAATTTCACACAAGCTGCTGCGCGGCCGTATTTTGCCCCGCAGCTTCGCGCAATTTCCCCCACATCTACTCAATCCTCAAAAAACAGGATTGACTAGATGTGGGGAAAATCACGCAAAGCTGCGGGGCAAAATGTGGCCGTGCAGCAGCTTGTGTGAAATTGACACGTATCATCGGGCCAAAGAGAAGAGTGAGTGCGGAGCAGCGCTTGTGGGAACTCACCCATGGTGTAGGTAGAGTTCCTCATCCCCCTCCCCGGGTCCTCATGCAGCAGGTGGGTAGAACTGATGCTGTGAGAAGTCTCAAGCAAGGATCACATATTGAGGGGGCAGTGTCCCAGGCGGCCTTGACAGTGCTCCCCAGCCCCAGAGCATCCTCAATTGTTTCCAATGAAGGGGAAAAAACACCAGCAAAAAAAATATAGACGCCCACAGCACACAGAGCAGGACCATTCTGCCACACTTTCTATCCGCTTTCTTATAGTTTGGTACAACCAGGGGTCATTTCGTAGAAAAAGAGGTGCAAGAGCTCACTAGCATAACACATTAGCATAACTCATTTGCATATGCCACGGCCCCTGTCATCACCAGAAGTGTGTCAGAAGGCAAAACCCACCGCTCAGGCTCCACTGGACTGTTTTGGATTCCTAGCTATTGGGGGGGGGATGTGTAGATCTGCCCTCGCAGAGGAGGGAGAGCTTGTACCTGAATAAAACTTGGTCTTAAAGGTGCCACTGGACTGTTTGGGATGGGGTGGGGGGAGCTCTGCAACTTACCTGGCTGCTTCTTGCTCTGACTGAGGGCCTTTACCTGTAAACTCGGCTTATCCATACCTCACTAATATGGAATATCTCCTTATCAATAATTTCTCAAAATCATTAAATGTTTAGAAAATCCTGTACCCTCAGTAGACTGCAATTATTTGGTTATATAATGCTTAGAATCTGAACACCAGATTTACTGTGAATAGCAAAAGAATATAGAAGGAGCCAAAGAGAAAGTTAATTGTCATATAATTATTGTAAGGGATCATTTGGTGATATGGCTTGCTTCTTGTCAGGACATAGAATGCTGATGGGTGAGGGGCCATCTCATAACTGACTTTTGGGGAGGGCATTTACTTTTGACATCTGACATAGATCTACCTATTCTGTCACCTTTTCTGCTAAAAAGAACACTACTGAACAGTAATAAAAAAGAAAAAGGACATTCAATTTGTTCACCATTTATGTCAGGTTTAATAATCACGCCTCTGGCAGTTCAAAAACCTTTTCAGAACAGGCTCCTCTTGACAGGCATCTTGTAGTCTTGCTAAGTATATACATGTGCTTTGGGTCAGATGGGATGTCATTTTCTGAGTAGTTAAAGGAAAAGAGAATTAAATAAGCTGAATGGTTAGCTCTCTACTGGGAGAGATTAAATCATAGGGTCAGAGAAAAGAGATGTGTTGTCCAGTACCATTTTAACATAGATGAAATACCAAGCTAGTGCCTTCAAACCACGAGTAATCTGTTCAAAAGTGATAGCCTGTAAATTCTACATTATGCTTACATATCAGAACTCCCTCGGCTGCAGTTGTTCAGAAAGTAATAAGATTGTGAATATTATTTTTGATGAGAGAAAAATAGGCAACATATAAAATTAGCAGCTATAGATGATGATCCATTCAATAAAGCTTTGAATGCAGCCACAGCTTTCATATTAGCTACTGTGGAACGGCTCTTATGTTTGTACCTTCTAGAGAGCACATTGTGAACCCGAACTCGCGCTGAGCTTGCACTGGCGTGAGGGGGCTGAATTGCCCCCTTGTGAGGCAGGGAAGAGGGGGACACTGGCACTGCGAGAAGCAAGGCTTGGCTTCCGCCCTCTGCCCCAGCAGTCTTCTCAAGTGCTCAGCCCACCCTCACACCCTATTTTAGTGCAGGTTTATAGGTAAAGGTAAAGGTTCCCTTGCTCGAAAGCCAGTCGAGTCCGACTCTAGGGTTGCGGTGCTCATCTCCATTTCAAAGCCGAAGAGCCATTGCTGTCCGAAGACGTTTCCGTGGTCATGTGGCTGGCATGACTAAACACCAAGGCGCACGGAACACTGTTACCTTCCCACCGAAGTGGTACCTATTTATCTACTTGCAATTTCTTGCTTTCGAACTGCTAGGTTGGCAGGAGCTGGAACTAGAGACGGGTGCTCACTCCGTCATGGTCAACTTGGGTCTTGAACTGCTGAACTACTGACCTTCCACAACCTGCAGTTCAGTGTCTTAACTACTTGAGCCACCGCTGGTTGCCTTTTCATGGGGCCAGGTAGGAATTTTTCACCTCTCCTTCAGTTTGGCTTATGGAAGGGGGTGTTCTTGCCTATCTTGCACTGATGATGTGGTATTGGACAATTGGCTTCGGTGGGGCTTTGTTTGTTAAATAGGATTTTCACTTTGCCATGGCGAGGTAATGCGATCAGGATGTGAACTGGTGAGCACTTGGGCATTGTTATAAAGGAATTAAAGGGTCCTCCAGGAATGGCTTTCGGGCCTTTGCGGCTCAAGGCCGGGAAGGGGTGATCTTCCTTGGAGCAATCTGGCCCGGCCTACCTTAGCAGGCCTTTGCAGCTTCTGGGGTGGTGGGCCAGGGGTTTTCTTGAGTATGCCAAGCCGCTGGTCAAAAGCTACCTTCCATGGCTTGAGATCGGGGTAGGTTCATCGCCCAGAAGGAAATGAAGGTAGTCTGGAGTTTGACACCTGTCATATTCCTCAGTACATTCTAGCAACCCCTCGCCTGTTGTTTGTTTATAATTAATTAATAAATTAGCCCTTGTTAAATCCATACTGGTGCCGATCTCTTCATTCCGACTGAGGGGGCAATGGTATGATATACACTTTTCTGGGCTGAACAATTATCAATTGTTGTTAATGATTTATCTGCACATGTTCCATGAGTGCAGGAATGATCTTTCCAGGGGTTAGAAAGGTCTTATGAATAAAGGGGATTATGAGAAAACTCTCTGTGCTTCCCCTGCATGAGTAGTAGGATACAAGGCAGGATTTCTGGGAACCAGGGTCGATGCTTCCATAAGGGAGGGCTAGGCAGTTTCCTAGGGTGCCAACTGAGAAGAATGCCACGCTGGCCTGACGCCCCACCCCCTCCCCGCCCCTCGCCAAAAGCCCTGCTCCATTGCAAGAGGCCATCTTGGTGCCTGGGCTTGGCCTGCTCCAGCCGGGTGGGGATTGGTGCCTGGGACTCCCCCTGCTGCTGCGCCAAGAGGAGGAGGAGGAGATGGAGGTGGCGAGGTGGGAGTGTATGCCAAGCCCCTTCACCCGCCCACCCAGAGGCCACCCTGGGGCTTACCCAACTGGATTTGGGGGCAGGGGGGAATCCAGCCAGCCAGCAAGCAGGGGGAGCCCCAGGCTGGAGGTGGGCACGGGTGGCCACATGCTGGTGCAGCCACTGCAGAGGGACAAAGCTCGGCCAGGAGTTGCCGCCTGCAGGGGGAAGCTTCCAGTTGGCCGCAGTGGGAAGAAACATAGAAGCCTTGCATGCTTAGACCCCTCAGAAAGATTCCTAAAAGCAGAGAGCCAGGGGAGTTCTCTTTCATGCGCTGAACTACTGTGTGTGCCTGTCTTCCCTCCTCGTATTGATCATCGGTCTGTGGGGCTGCCCGTAGGCATGGGGGATCTTCTTCTCCCTTCTCCACCTCTGCCATGCCACAGATCTTCTTTACCCCTCCAACCTTTCATCCCAGTCTGGCCCCAGTCTCAGTCCTGTAGCAAAGCCAGTTTCAAATGGCAGTAGTTAGAGGACTTGCACCGGCTCTCTAGGAAGCCCAGCTCTATGGCTTTAACCCTCTCAAGCCCTCACAGGCCAAAAAACCTTGAGAGGAGCACCCGTGCTGGTCTGAAGTTGGAGTAGGAGGACAGCCTCCAGGTGGTGGCTGGAGTGGAGATCTCACGCTATTACAACTGATATTTAGGCAATAGAGATCAGTTCACTTGTAGAAAATGGCCACTTCAGAAGGTGGACTCTATGGCATTATACCCCATTGAAGTCCTTTCCATCCTCAGGCATTGCACAAATCTCCAGGTATTTCCCAACCTGGAGTTGGCAACCCAAGTGAATGTTCCCCTAGGGATACAGCCCATTCTACTCCCTCAGAGTTCTACCAGGTCATTTGGATTAGACACGGCAATTGTGAACTGCAAGCAGTAGCTCGAAGACTTCCAAAGTCTATGCCACCACAAAGAGCGTTTCTCTTCACACTTCAACAAAAACTCCAGGATAGTGTGCCTAATGTTTCTGTTGCTCTAAGGATCCTTCTCACACTTCCAGTGTCAGTGGCAAGTGGTGAACGCAGCTTCTCAAAACTCAAACTTATAAAAACACACAATTTCAAACTTTGTGTTTTTCATTCTTCCTAAAATGCATTTATGCTTGAAAATTGGTGGGCGCATGTGGGGGGGGGGTGCGCCAGAAGGTAGCCTCGCATAGTGTGTAAAAAAACAACACATGGCACCAGCCCTGCTGGGAAAACAAGAGGCTGTAATAGGAAGGGAGAGGTGGGTATATAAGATCCAACCCATTGCATTCAGTTACTTGCTATCTCATTTTAGGTAGGGTAAAATATATTTTTTTTCTTATTCAGCTGCAACTACACATTGAACAGATGCCTTTACTGAATTGCCTACAATGCTACCCAAGTGGCTTTCATTAGCTGAAGTAATGGCGTCTCGGTCCATTAAAATATATGAATAATAATTATTCTTTTACTTCTCCTTCCTTTTTATTTATTAGCAGTTAATGTTATCTGTCGGCATAGCCATACCATTTAAATCTTTTAAAGAATTTTTTTCTTTTGCTTTAGGACCTTCATAGCTTTTATTATGAACATTAATAATTAATTTTTCACCTGTTGGTTTTGCCCACATATTTGTTTTTGCAAAACCTTAAATACATATCTTACAATATCAGGTGTCTGACTGACTTGTCTATGGATGGATACTGATGGCCATTTACCAGCTGCTATTATACACAGGCATCATTTGTAAGTCAGACATCTGTATTGTCTTGCCAGGTGGCAAGGAAAATTTCAGTACTCCTTGGATTCTAATCAGGCTCATAAGTATGATAAAATTCTTCTCACTGCTCATCAGGATAATACCAATGACAAATTATTAGCTCACCAAGGATTTATATGTTGAGTATGGTAAGCTACTACCAGTGTCTGCCTCCAAAGTTTCCAGGTGTATATGTCAACCTACAAGAGGGAAAGCACACTCTAGTCAGGAGATCTCATCCAATGTATATATTAAATGTAGGGTGATGCCCTAATAATTTCCATGTATCATAGACCATAAACCCAGTCATGTCTTAACTGTTATAGCCAAATATCATAGGATGGCCTGTCAATAAAACATCTTTAAAATACTTTGTTTCTTTTCTTCATTTATACCCCGATGCTTCTTTACTTGCTATCTGAGTAGCTGAATCTCTATATTTGAAAGGTATATATTGTTATCCTATATATATAATTCCCTTACGTATTGGCCATTTCCAGCTTTCCCATTGGCTGTGCAGTGCGGTCCATTGGCCCATCAAACACCACTCAAGAGTACTCATGGGCCATTGGCTGGGTCCTGGGCAATGTTCCTGAAAAGTATGCAGCCGGAGAGTGATTTCAGCTAAGCATACCTTTATTTAGTTCAGGACAAAGACAACTGACCGGCTCGCAGGCCGATTTATATATGTTCAGAAAACCCGCCACCAAGCTTACCTAACACACCCCCTACTCCCGATAGGCTATTTACAGTAACCGGGCGACCATTGGTCTCCCGGCTGGGAAGCTAGCCCTTTTGATTGGGCCGGCTAGGATCCTCCGGATCCTTTGTCTTTCGACTGAAGCTAACATAGGAATTGTGCCTGGCCAGCCCGGGCAAGTCCGGGCATGTCAGGCTGAATACATTACAGTACCCCTCTTCCTCCAAGGAAATGGATCCCGAAATGCTGCCCACCCCAGAACTTCCTAGTTGAGAGAACTTGAAATAATATTATGAATGA
>NW_015173700.1:717737-717892 GCF_001447785.1 Gekko japonicus | reverse complement strand
TTATTTTGTAAATTAATTCTTCTTTGGATAGTGTATCTTCTTTCTTCCAGAGATATGCAGGAGTCATTTCCTGCAGGAGTGCACAGGAGCGGATCTCCGGCAGTAAAGAGCCCAGGGGGCGGGCACATGCAACAAGCCCCACCCCCTGCTCCCAG